>NC_042981.1:7708202-7924041 GCF_901001165.1 Salmo trutta | reverse complement strand
TATAGGAAATGTGATTTTGGTGGATGCTGACCTGGGTGGGTATCTAAATAGCTAGCCCTGTAATGCCGGGCTATGTACTTAGATTATTGCAAAATGTGCTTCATCCGAAAAGCTATTTTAAAATCGGACATATCGAGTGCATAGAGGGGTAATGTATCTATAATTCTTAAAATAATTGTTATGCTTTTTGTGAACGTTTATCGTGAGTAATTTAGCAAACTGTTAGTAAATTCACCGGAAGTTTGCGGTGGTTATGCTTTTTCTGAACGTCACATGCTAATGTAAAAAGCTGGTTTTTGATATAAATATGAACTTGATTGAACAGACATGCATGTATTGTATAACACAATGTCCTAGGTGTGTCATCTGATGAAGATTATAAAAGGTTAGTGCTGCATTTAGCTGTGGTTTGGGTTTATGTGACATGATATGCTAGCTTGAAAAATGGGTGTCTGATTTTTTCTGGCTGGGCACTCTGCTGACATAATCTAATGTTTTGCTTTTGTTGTAAAGCCTTTTTGAAATCGGACAGTGGGGTTAGATTAACGAGATTCTTGTCTTTAAATAGCTGTGAAATAGTCATATGTTTGAGAAATTGAAGTTATAGCATTTCTAACGATTCAAAATCGCGCCACTGGATTTCAGTGGCTGTTACGTAGGTGGGACGAGTTCGTCCCACATGTACTAGAGAGGTTAAAGACAGTGACACTGCGTTTTAATTGATAACGTGACAGCTGGGCATTTCTCTGCTTTCATGCTAATTTGATCCCTTGTGAATGTCCAGGGAGCTGTGGGCTATTACAGTAAAGTCGGTCAGAGCAGAACAGAGACAGCTAGCGCTTCACGTTCCTCTGGTTCATCAGTCTCTCACTGTAAAGCAGTCACTATGGTGTGAACATACAGGCTGGTTTGAAAACCAGGCAGGCAGCCATTCAGAGAGCCAGACACAGCCAGGAAGTGTCCCAGTGGGGTTCTCCCCAAGGCAGTCCCAATCCCAGACCATGACTAAATCTGTGTGTGTGTGTGTGTGTGTGTGTGTGTGTGTGTGTGCCAACACAATACTCCAGTGACAAACTAAAAATAGAACTCTCTCGCTCTCTCTCGCTCTCCCCCTCCTCTCTCTCACTCTCCCCCTTCCTCTCTCTCCCCTCCATGTCACTCTATATCCCTAACTTCTCTCTTAAACTAACCCTCTCTCTACCTCTCCCTGTCCTCTCCATCCTCACCCCTCTCTCTACCTCTCCCTGTCCTCTCCATCCTCACCCCTCTCTCTACCCCTCCCAGTCCTCTCCATCCTCACCCCTCTCTCTACCCCTCCCTGTCCTCTCCATCCTCACCCCTCTCTCTACCCCTACCTGTCCTCTATATCCTCACCCCTCTCTCTACCCTCCCTGTCCTCTATATCTCACAAGAGAAGTGGATTAAATCATACTGCAGCACCACGTCATACATAGTAGTCGTTATGGTCCGACACTACATTGTACTTCAGATATGAAAACAGACTGACCAAGAGCAGATTATCACATCCTAATCCACATAATTCACTTCAGAAAATGGAGGAGAAACTGGTAAAATGGGAAAACATCATTCCTGAACATCATTCAAATCTCTCCCAGCCTATAGTCATCAAACAGAGAGCCAGTCTTCCCAAAACCCAAACCCAGTCTGTAATTCAGTAATCCAGTACACAACATATCTACAGCTCCACTGCCTCCTTCACTCATTTAGACTCAGTCAGCCCTCTGTCTGTTTTACAACTTTAAATGAACGTTCATTTAATTAACTTGCTTAATCCAAGCACCCTTGTTGAGCTTCCATTAGGCAGGAACCGATAAACACACAGACAGGCAAAGACAATACAGCAACTCACTGCATTACACCAGGGGAATGTCTCACTTTAGACTCCAGACCGTTGTTAACACACACATCAATGTTTTAGACAAAAGCGTGAAAACACTTTGCCCTGTTTTAACACACAGAGAAACACATACGGTATTTGACATGACACTCACTCAATCTAGCCCAAGGTTTCTTAAAGAGAGGATGAAGAAAGACTGATCTGTACCTTTGCTTTTAGCTAGGGGAGGAGGAGAGAAGAGGTCGTGTATCCACAGTGGAGGAAGAGGAGGAAGAGGAGGAGAGAAAACCAACAGTGAATAGTTTGACGTGGAAGAGTGCTCGATGAGTACAAAACATACATTCATATATTAATAAAATCAACACACAGTAGCAACTTGGCAGTGTAGTATAATCAGACCACACTACAGACCACACAGTCCTTCACACAGTACACACACACACACATATACACATCATGCTGTACACTAGGTTTATGATAAAGTCTGCATGTGGAAAAACAAATATTTCAGTCAGTTTGCACCTTAGATGTCAAATTCCTCATCTTTTGATATTGTTAATGTAACACTGTAACATGATGAAACACTGTAACGCTGATGTAACATTGATGTAACATTGATGTACTGCAACACTGTAACATTGATGTAACACTGTAACATTGATGTAACACTGTAACATTGATGTAACATTGATGTAACACTGTAACGTTGATGTAACATTGATGTACTGTAACACTGTAACATTGATGTAACATTGATGTACTGTAACACTGTAACATTGATGTAACATTGATGCACTGTAACATTGATGTACTGTAACACTGTAACATTGATGTACTGTAACATTGTAACATTGATGTAACATTGATGTACTCTAACACTGTAACATTGATGTAACATTGATGTACTGTAACACTGTAACATTGATGGAACATTGATGTACTGTAACACTGTAACATTGATGGAACATTGATGTTACGCCGTAACATTGATGGAACATTGACGTAACACTAACATTGCTGTAACATTGATGGAACATTGATGTAACACTAACATTGATGTAACACTAACATTGATGGAACATATAGAGGAACATTTGCATTTGTCATCTGAAGAGAACATCTTCGAAACATCACAAAAAACACACAACCACGCTGAAACAAATGATGGTGAGAAAAGAAGAGAGAGGCCTACCTTGCTCCGCCATCATCATATGTGAAAATCCTTTAGGGAACGATTGAATGAGAGAAAGATAGAGGAAAGAGAAAACACTTCAGAACCTATTTTTCAAAACGCTGTAGGTACAGTATTGTGATGGCCCATATTTTCCCATGAGAGAAAGTATAGCATTTATTTAACCTGGCAAGTCAGTTAAGAACAAATTCTTATTTACAATGACAGTCTACCCCAGCCAAACCCTATCCCGGACGACGCTGGGCCAATTGTGCACCGCCCTATGGGACTCCCAAACACAGCCGATTGTGATACAGCCTGGAATCAAACCAGGGTCTGTGGTGAGATTCAGTGCCTTAGATCTCTACACCACTCGGGAGCCCTGACAGACAAACAAGCTTCCCACAGCTTATGTAGCATTCTGAAATAGCTGAACTTAAGAAGTAGCTATGTAGCAGGACAGACACATCTTTGTAGGTGTACTTAGGTTATAACAACACGACTGCCAAAAACACACAAAAAACTATCTTCCATCCTAAAATTAGTACCATGTACAGATATATGTAGGATCTTCGTTTGATTGACAACTTTCCTGCAATGCAGGAAAAAAAAAATGTCTAGTGTATTAGAGATTTAAAAAGGGTTCTGAAGTTTGTAAGTTTCACTTAAATATTTCAGACTTCATTTATCAACCCATACAAAAATGTCCATTAATAATAATCCATAAAATAATTCACATGTCCTGTTTCTCCGGGATAATTTTCCTGCTGTAGCAAACTGGCTCAAATTAAGATCCTACATTTGTATATAACAAGTGTTCAATGATTTTTACTTATATTTCTAAGAGGAGATGGTTTTCCTCTGAAAAGTTACCTGGAATATTGTCGTTGACCTCTGGAAGAAGAAGCAAAAGAACAAAGAAGAAAAGAAAGAGTTGCATCATTAGAATCCCTCTTATTACATTGGCATGGAGTCTATCATGTACACCTAACACACCTGACACACCTGACACCTAACACACCTGACACCTAACACACCTGAAACCTAACACACCTGACACTTAACACACTTGACACCTAACACACCTGAAACCTAACACACCTGAAACCTAACACACCTGACACTTAACACACCTGACACTTAACACACCTGACACTTGACACACCTGACACACCTGAAACCTAACACACCTGACACCTGACACACCTGAAACCTAACACACCTGACACACCTGACACCTAACACACCTGACACCTAACACACCTGACACCTAACACACCTGACACTTAACACACTTGACACCTAACACACCTGAAACCTAACACACCTGAAACCTAACACACCTGACACTTAACACACCTGACACTTAACACACCTGACACTTGACACACCTGACACCTGACACACCTGAAACCTAACACACCTGACACACCTGACACACCTGAAACCTAACACACCTGACACACCTGACACCTAACACACCTGACACCTAACACACCTGACACCTAACACACCTGACACTTAACACACTTGACACCTAACACACCTGAAACCTAACACACCTGAAACCTAACACACCTGAAACTTAACACACCTGACACTTAACACACCTGACACTTGACACACCTGACACCTGACACACCTGAAACCTAACACACCTGACACACCTGACTCCTAACACACCTGACACACCTGAAACCTAACACACCTGACACCTAACACACCTGAAACCTAACACACCTGACACCTAACGCACCTGACACACCTGAAACCTAACACACCTGACACCTAACACACCTGACACCTAACACACCTGACACCTGACACACCTGAAACCTAACACACCTGACACACCTGAAACCTAACACACCTGACACCTAACACACCTGACACTTGACACACCTGACACCTAACACACCTGACACCTAACCTACCTGACACCTAACACACCTGACACACCTGAAACCTAACACACCTGACACCTAACGCACCTGACACACCTGAAACCTAACACACCTGACACCTAACACACCTGACACCTAACACACCTGACACCTGACACACCTGAAACCTAACACACCTGACACACCTGAAACCTAACACACCTGACACCTAACACACCTGACACTTGACACACCTGACACCTAACACACCTGACACCTAACCTACCTGACACCTAACACACCTGACACACCTGAAACCTAACACACCTGACACCTAACCCACCTGAAACCTAACACACCTGAAACCTAACACACCTGACACCTAACACACCTGACACCTAACACACCTGACACACCTGAAACCTAACACACCTGACACACCTGAAACCTAACACACCTGACACCTAACACACCTGAAACCTAACACACCTGACACCTGACAATGTCCTGTTCATGGATATAGTGAGTGTATGTTACAGTAAAATATATTACATTGGAGGGAATATATTGTTGCAAGAGAGAACATCACTGTCATCATCTCATCTGTCCCATCCAGTGAAAGGGGATCAGATCGCCAGAACACCCCTTTGACCCCAAAATACATTCAGAAAAACATTGAGGAATTATGGTACCTTATTTCCACTTCAGTGACACTTACAGGTAAACAAACACACACACACACACACACACACAGCTGGGACATAAATCTAAGCTAGCAGAAGCACCAGATCCCTGTAAGCAGGTGGTGAATTTATGATGAAGGCGTGTGAGCAGTAGTGGAGGGGAGAGAAGAGCTATTAATCCTCTCTGTCCCAGACCTTTGGTTGTCTCTCTCTCTGCAGACACAAACTCACCAAACAGACAACTTTCCTGTTCATTAGAAGACCTCGTACTTAGGAAGGTTCAACATTAAAACACTTCTGTTCATGTCATGATAAACCTTTGACTTGTATCTAATGCCAGGAGCTTTTTTTTTTTCATCTCCCATCTTGTCTTATTGGTTTCTAAAAAGCTGAGAGAACTCTCACACAGGCTGAGGTTTAGAGCTTGGGAATTGGGTTGGGCATGGGATGGCACCCTGGGACTAGACCTAGACTGTTCATTAAAGCAGGGTTTCCAAACTCGGTCCTGTACAATTGTGGTCCCCAGGAACGAGTTTGGGGTCCCCAGGAACGAGTTTGGGAAACCATGCATTAAAGCATTGGGCCATCAGTACCAGGCCAGGGCTGAGACAAGACAACAGCAGTAAACAGAGACACACCATTAAACAGACCGACAAGACGTTTGTTTTTGGGGGAAAAATACAAATGCAGGGACAGTTCAAATTATTTCGCCATTTTTGATGCAGCGTCTTTTTCCATTGTTTTATGATTGAAAACCTTGACAATATAATAATGTGAAAACTATTAAGATGAAATGTTAGCTTTGGTTCTTTCCCACCAATCTGTCTCAGTGTAAGTCTGCTGATTAGCAAGACCACAAGCAGTGATTAAGAAAGGAAATGAACACCAGTCTAATTGAGTCGGTCTCCATTAAAGGCTTCAGAGATCTGTTAGAGATTAATTGAAATCATTTCACGATCCAAATATTAGATATGTATTAGAGATGTAGAGATTCAACTCAAATTATTTTTACCAGACAGACATTACTTATGTATTAGGTATTCATTTAGTCACCGAGCAAATTCCATCTGCCTGAACATAGGACAAGCTGTTCAAATAGCACACGTGTGCCTGCGTGCGTTTGTGCGTGTGCGTGTGTGTGTGTGCCTGCATGCGTACATGTGTTTGTGCGTGTTCAATGTAATCTCCTCTAAATCTCCTCTTCAGATGGGGTCCTCTAGTATTGTCTGGTGTCAATAGAGTGTTGAAGCCCACAATGTGACCTCCTGACCGTGGCATTCAAATGGCTCAGTCCCAGGAGAGGACACTGAGGAATTGAGGAATTAGCCAGATTAGCAAGAAGAAGGGTGTGTGGATGGTGTGATAATGTGGTGTGTGTGTGTGTGTGTCCCTCTTCATTTGTTTTTTATCTGACCTACTCTTAAAGTGACAGATTATTGCTATAGTTTTGTTTGATTTTTCCCACCAGTGGACACACACACACACACACACACGTGTCTAGTGAACAGGTCAGTGTAGACCTGTACACTAGACAATAGATTTGCGCTGAATGTTTTCTCTTCATTCTTCATTGAAGTATTACGTAGCAGTTACATGAACATTAGCCTCTACTAGGGCTGTGGTGGTCATGACATTTCATCTCCCGGTAATTGTCAAATTACTGTCCGTCTCACAGTAATTCACCGTTAATTAACAGATAAACACATTTAGCATCTCTTGGCTTCCACGCATTCCACACTGATGCAGACCTTTGGAACATCTACATTTAAAGAAAATCTAATAAACCCATTTAATATAGCCTACACCTTCACAATAAATCAATTATTTATTTTAGACAGGTCTAAAGAAACATGATAATGTGAAAAAGTAGTCTATTTTAGAACTGAATAGCGTACTCTGAGTTAGGTCCTGATGTGGCTATGACATATGGCTGTGGGCTACACTAGTTCATTTAGCAAAATTTCGCGGCATTATTTTTGAACAATTGAACAAAGCTGAATAAAAAAGAAAATATATTTTCTCCAAAGGATTTGAGGGTTGTGCACACATGCAGCTATTCTGTGTTGACCAGTTAACAAAGAAATAGGTACTCCTACATGCTTAACCTGTTAGGGTATAGGGGGCAGTATTGAGAATTTTTTGAAAAAATATGTGCCCATTTTTAACTGCCTCCTACACCTACCCAGTAACTACAATATGCATATACTTATTATATATGGATAGAAAACACCCTAAAGTTTCAAAAACTGTTTGAATGGTGTCTGTGAGTATAACAGAACTCATTTGGCAGGCAAAACCCTGAGACAGATTCTGACAGGAAGAAGATACCTGATGTGTTGAATTGACTTTGAGCCTATGCCATTGAAAAACAAAGGGGGTGAGGAATATTCTGGCACTTCCTATTGCTTCCACAAGATGTCCCCAGCCTTTACAAAGTGTTTTGAGTGTTCTACAGTGAGATCTGACCGAATAAGAGCCATGGAACGTGATGGTCCATTAGACATCTGGCGCGCGATTTGATGGTGGGTACTCTCATTCCGAAACGTTTTAAAAGAAAACCCAATGGTCCGCCTTGAATTTTATTCATGTTCTGGTTAAAAAAGGCCCTAATGATTTATGCGATACAACGTTTGACATGTTTGAACGAACGGAAATATATTTTTTCCGTTCTTGAAGTGAAGTGAAGTCCGGCTGGCTTAGATCATGCGCTACAACACAGAGTTTTTTCGACATAAATGATGAGCTTTTTTGAACAAAACTACATTCGTTATGGACCTGGGACTCTTTGGAAGTGACATCTGATGAAGAGAATCAAAGGTAATGGATTATTTATATAGTATTTTCGATTTTAGATTCCTCCAACATGGCGGTTAGTCTGTATCGCGATGCGTATTTTTCTGGCGCAGTGCTCAGATTATTGCAAAGTGTGATTTCCCAGTAAGGTTAATTTAAAATCTGACAAGTCCATTGCGTTCAAGAGATGTAAATCTATAATTCTTTGAATGACAATATAATATTTTAGCAATGTTTTCTAATATTAATTAATTATTTTGTTGTCATGACTTGACTGCCGGTATTGGAGGGAAACGATTTCCTGAACATCAACGCCATAGTAAAACACTGTTTTTAGATATAAATATGAACTTGATAGAACTAAAAATGCATGCATTGTCTAACATAATGTCCTAGGAGTGTCATCTGATGGAGATTGTAAAAGGTTAGTGCATAATTTTAGCTGATTGTATGGTTTTGGTGAAGCCTGTCTTTGAATCGACAATGCATTGCACACCGCTATTGTCAATGTACTCTCCTAACATAACCTAACTTTATGCTTTCCCCGTAAAACCTTTTTGAAATCGGTAAACGTGGTTAGATTAACTTCTTACATCTACACGTTCCGCTAGCGGAACGTCTGCTCCAATATCCAATGATGGGCGGGGCGCGAAATTCAAACTCCTCTAAATCCGAAAACTTACACTTTTCAAACATATGACTATGTTACAGCTATTTAAAGACAAGACTCTCCTTTATCTAACCAAACTGTCCGATTTCAAAAAGGCTTTACAGCGAAAGCAAAACATTAGATTATGTCAGCAGAGTACCCAGCCAGGAATAATCACACAGCCATTTTTCAAGCTAGCATATCATGTCACATAAACCCAAACCATATCTAAATGCAGCACTAACCTTTGATGATCTTCATCAGATGACACACCTAGGACATTGTGTTATACAATACATGCATGTCTGTTCAATCAAGTTCATATTTATATCAAAAACCAGCTTTTTACATTAGCATGTGACGTTCAGAACTAGCATTCCCACCGAACACTTCCGGTGATTTTACTAAATTACTCACGATAAACGTTCACAAAAAGCATAACAATTATTTTAAGAATTATAGATACAGAACTCCTCTATGCACTCGATATGTCCGATTTTAAAATAGCTTTTCGGATGAAGCACATTTTGCAATAATGTAAGTACATAGCCCGGCGTTACAGGGCTAGCTATTTAGACACCCACCCAGTGTAGCCTTCACCAAAATCACATTTCCTATAAGAAAAATGTTCTTACCTTGCTTGTTCTTCATCAGAATACACTGCCAGGACTTCTACTTCAATAACAAATGTAGGTTTGGTCCCAAATAATCCATCGTTATATCCAAACAGCGACGTTTTGTTCGTGCGTTCTAGACACTATCCCAACGCTAAATCTCGGCCACGAGCATGACGCAAAATATGACAAAAAATTTCGAAATATTCCATTACCGTACTTCGAAGCATGTCAACCGCTGTTTAAAACCAATATTTATGCAATTTATCTCGTAGAGAAGCGATAATATTCCGACCGGGAATCTGCCTGTCTGTAAACTGAGGAAAAAACCAAAAGCCGGGGGCGGGGCGTGTCACGCGCCTAAGGCTTAGTCCATTGACTGACCACTCAGCATTTGCTCTCGTGTGCTTCAGCCAGGGCTTTGAATGACATCATTCCTGTTTTTCCCGGGCTGTGAGACTCCATTGTTGACGTGAGAACTGTCACGTAAGAGCAGAGATCCTTTGTAAACGACAGAGATAATAAAGAAGGGCAAGAAATGTTCAGACAGGGTACTTCCTGAACAGAAGCATCTCAGGTTTTTGCCTGCCATAGGAGTTCTGTTATACTCACAGACACCATTCAAACAGTTTCAGAAACTTTGGAGTGTTTTCTCTCCAAAGCTAATAATTATATGCATATTCCAGTTTCTGGGCAGGACTAATAATCAGATTAAATCGGGTACGTTTTTTATCCAGCCGTGAAATTACTGCCCCCTAGATGTAACAGGTTAAGAAGATGTTTATCTTTCAAAGGCTGTAAGTTAGTTGTATGTTTGAGAAATTTGAATTTGTACATTTATTTGGTTTCAAATTTGCCGCTCTTGAAATGCACCTGCTGTTGATAGGGTGCGCCACGGGGGGAACGCTAACGTCCCAGGTAGCCTCAAGAAGTTAATTTAGAGTTATTAACATAATTTTAGTTGTTCTACGAACGTTGAGCTATATGTTTAGAGTTTTAATACATCGTAAGGCTGCCTGATGTGACTCTAAGGATAATTTGAAAAAAGTTGCTTGAAAGGCATGAGCTCTGCTTTGTTTTTTTGTGCAGGCTGTACACACTTCATCAGTCTCTCATTCACAATTTGACAAGCACTTGGTAATGCCTCGAATTTCTCGGCTGTAATGCACCCCCCCCCCCAAAAAAATGCCTTTTGCGGACAGTGGCCGTTGTTCCCTTCTCCCTGAGTGTTGCATGCTCGGAAGCACCTCTCACTCACAAGGCTCTCCATCACAGGCTACAAGTGAAGACAGACACTTTGAGGATGTGACTGTGTGCGTCCTTATCCAATTCTGAGGTGCATAATGAAGATATTGGAAGAACTGTCCACATTTACTTTTTGTCAGCCAACAAGATGAGTAGGCCTAACAAACAGCAAAAGCACTAGCCTATGTCAATTTACTATACTCCATTGTTCAAAAGTTGACCTATTCTATTCTGTGCGAGAAATAAATATTCCAAACATAGTCTAGGACAGCTGTGGGATACGATAGATCCCAAATTAATACAACCACTAGCATCATAAAAACTTTTTAAGCAATGAGGCTGACTCAACAGATCAGAATGTTTAAAATGTGCTAAACTGTTAGGCTATTTCTTTACATTATAAGCGCAGCAATGCAGCAGTGGGCATCATTGCGGCAGTGGGCATCATTCACAAGTAATAATATATCAACCACAAGTGAAAGGCTAATACTGTCACCCATCAGACTTAATCTTGTTTTTACATATACTAAATATTATGTGGGAAATTTGTTTTGAAAAAATACATGTCATCTATGCACTTAAATAGCGAATGAAAGATGCTTTTTCCGTGGTTCATTTTCATGCCAGCCATGTAGGCTATACTCATGTTGTAAAGATAAGAAATGTGCTTAATATTAGGAAAGTTAAGAAATAAATATAGTAGGCCTAGCCTATTGAAAGCTGATGGTATCCTCCTCTTTTTAATAGAGGCCATCACTCTGTTTTCTCGTGCAATTGCATAACCTATAGAAGTGTTTGATTAGAGAGGCTAAGGCAACAGCCTTAGCCTCTACCTTCATTTTTAACCCTCCAAGTTCAAAACTTGTAATGTTCACAATAACTTAAGTTGATAAAAAGATCTAACACAACATTAGGTGATAATATATGTATTAATATGGATTTATAATCAGCTATAATGGGGCGGTCATTTTGGACCGGGAAATAAGAATTAATTAACATGAAACAAACACAACAGGAGGGTTAAACAAATGCCCCACGGGATAGTCAAACTACTGCAACTCAGCAGGGCTTTGACAAACTAGTTTATTTATCACAATCACATTGCATAAACAGACTCATAATTCCACTCTACTGGAAAAGTCAATACCTGAGTTGAACTGACGTGAGTGGCTTTTCTTCATACAGTAAAAGTTAAAGGGAAGAGTTAGAGCTATACTTTACTCTAAAGGCCAACAGTAGAACACTTATAGGGATGGCCAAGAGCTATAAGAGATATTATTGATTTAAAGGGATGGCCTTAAAATATAGTCTAGAAGCTTCAGTTATAGTCTAGAAGCTTCAGTATGTAGGCCTGTCCCAGAGCGATGACATAGCGTGAGTGGTGCATTCTGTGGGCCTAGGAGTATCTGTGTTGTGTGTGTGTATGTAGACTGTATTTATGTTTGTCTGAGTGTAGATTCTGTATTTACGATCCAGCAGTGGTATATTATATATTTAAAGCAGCAGTACCTTGGCACGCCGTCCACATAAATACATCTCTGCCCCAGTAAAACGTTTTTTATTTTCCCATGATTGTCTGAGCTCCTTGTTCACAGCTGCAGCCCGCACACACACACATACACACACACACACACACACACACACACACACACACACAAACGAACACACACAGGTCCAGGCCCCACCCCTGACTAAGCCTCCTATCAGCGGTCTGCAGCAAACAGCACAGACAGGGAAAGCAGTCATAAATCAGCTGGAGAAGAGGGTCTGCTGGAGGGTTGTAAATCAGGGTGAGACAGACCCTCACACGACCCAGGCCGCTGCAGCCCTGTCAAGCCTCGCTTCATGTAGCAGGGGGCCTGGTGATGGAGGACTGGGAGTGGAGGTCTGGAGGAAGCAAGGGGAGGTATAGCATCTCTTGCTATCGATAGATAGATGGGCTTTTCCACTCGAGGTAAAACACTCAGACATGGGGGTTTTAACTTTGTCCATTACATACAGGTCAGCCATGTTCTTTTCTTGCAGTCTTTGCTGAGAATTTGTTTGCAGTGAGAGAGAACCGGTCGCCAGAGTTTGACAAACAAACACAAACACACACAAACTGTCACACACATTGTCGCACACACTGTCACACACGTTGTCACACACTCTGTCATACTCCCTCAATTCAATCATGGAAGGAAACCAAAAGAGCTTAAGGCCTAGATTCAATCAGATCAAGTGTTAACTGGAGTTAGCCGACACTCTCTGTGTAAAGAGAGAAAACACTAACCCAGGGATTCCCAAATGTTTTCACTCAGGTCCCCCTTCCAGCAATTCTATACATTTTGCAATGGCTCATGTGTATTCATGTAATATTTGAGTGACTCTAACAAAATCTATAGGCCCCAAAAAATTGGGGCTGACATGGGCTAGTTGATCTTGACATTTCTGACAAGTTATAAATAGCTCTCTAAGGTATGCGATAACTGACATGACAAGAGGAACTGATGATGCACTACCCAATTTGGAAATTGCACCTTGTGCTTTCTACTATTTCAACATTCAAGAGTAAGTTGAAAGCCGGACTGATTTTTTTTTGGGGGGGGGGGGACACCCCGCACTGCCTTACAGTTTGGGAACCACCACTCTAACCTACTAAAGACACAGGGCAAGAAGTAAGAGACAGGGAATATAAGAAATAGCAGTACCCTCTAATAGTGCTGATTTTCTCACAGGATCTGAAATTAATTCATGGAAAAGCTAATGAATGGATTACTGTTATTTCAGCGAACCTCAATAAATCATAAATGCATTCACTCTCCGTTTAGAAATGAAAACACCTTTCTTATGCTCCTTCCAAAAAATCCTGCTCCTTCCAATTACTATGCTCCTTCCAATTATTACTTATAAAAATCTATTTGTTGTCTGACCAGGAACAATACCTGCTGGGGAGGAGAAGAAGAGAAGATGTAGGAGAAGAGAAGATGTAGGAGAAGAGAAGATGTAGGAGAAGAGAAGATGGAGGAGAAGAGAAGATGTAGGAGAAGAGAAGGTGGAGGAGAAGAGAAGATAAAGGAGGGTTGTGATTGAATCAAAGCAGTTCCAGAATATTCTGGAACACAAAAGGATGTGATTCTAACACCTGCCATTGCGTGATTTGGGGAAGAAAAGGGCTCAGGAACCCCCGTTCTCTCTATAGGCATCCTTATCAGTGCCTGCAGGGCGGCCCCATAAACCTGAACCTCGGTGGCTAGCCATGCCGCTAACTGCGGATAGATTAGCACTCTACTTTTCCAACCACACAGGGATAATAACACACACTGAGTCAGAGAGATGACTTGAGTCAACAACAAAGTCAGAACGTTTCAAAGTAAGTCCAAGAAGCTTTTGGAAAATCATAAAAATTATCTATTGACTAGGACAGATGAGGGAAAGACACGAAGGTTCATAGTAAAAATAAAGAAAAACCCTTGAATGAGTAGGTCTAAAACTTTTGACCGTTAGTGTAGTAGGTCCATAACTGTAAGTTTCGTTTTGAACCTTTGTGTCTTTCCTTCATCTGTCCTAGTCAATAGATCGTTTTTATGATTTTCCAAAAGCTTCTTGGACTTACTTTGAAACGTTCTGACATTGTTGTTGACTCAGTCATCTCTCTGACTCAGTGTGTGTTATTATCCCTGTGTGGTTGGAAAAGCAGAGTGCTAATCTATCCACGGTTTGCAGCATGGTTTACCAATGAAGTGCAGATTCCTGTGGCCACCCTGCAGGCACTGATAAGGATGCCAATATTTTGCCCGGTAGAGTAGGTAGACCCTCAGGAACAGTAAAGGAAATTGAAATCAGATCTTACCTTCATTGCAGAAACAGCCCTTGTATTCCGTTTTGGAACAGTCACACACGGGTTCCCCATCCACCACGGAGCAGCTCCCGCCGTTCTCACACGGGTTCTCTGTACAGCGCTGGTCCGACTCCAGACGGACCCTGAGGCTGCTGAGGAGAACCGGTTCTGTGTTCCCGTACTTCAGATCCATGATAGTGCCTCTGAAGGGCGGGGCGTCGCACGCTGTGGGCAGCGTGAGCGCCGAGGTGCGGATATCCAGTGGCACGCCGCCCAGGAACAGGTCACTGATTATCTTCATGTGCTGGCGGCTACCTCCGGTGGGCCGCACCTCGTCCGCCTTGACCTGGCCATCCAGCCCCAGCACCGTCCGCAGGCCATAGCGGCTCAGAGTGGCAAAGTGCCAGCTGCTGTCATTAACTCTCTTGTCGGACACCACGGCGATATCGGCGCAGTCAATGCTGAAGCGCAGCTGCAACTTGCCTTCCACCACCATCAGCTGCAGGAAGTCGCAGTAGCCGCCGTCGTCGAAGTACAGTAGCAGCGCCGTGGACACGTCCGTTTTGAACTGGAAGCTGAGGTCGCTGCACGTGCTGGCATCCCAGCGGAGGTAGCGGGCCCACTGGCCGGGGGCCCCGGTGAACTCCAGGCTCAGACATACACCCAGGAGTGCCAAGAGCATCAGTTGTAGCCTCGCAGCCAAGCCCAGAACATCCATGGTCAACAAGGAGGAGGAGGTTGAGGAAGAGCAGTAGGAGGAAGAGGAAGGGGAGGAGGAGGAGGAGGAGGAGGAAGGGGAGGAGGAAGAGGAAGAGGAGTTTATATTCCTGAATGCTTGGATAGCATTGAATTGGGTTTGGTTTAAAAGTTTTTGAGTTAATATCCAATTCTAGAGGGACTATCCACAGTCGTATACACAAGTACACTCAGAGATGTTTATTACTGCAAGTACAACAGGTGTCTTTTCACAATGAGTAGTTGGGATAAGAGTCGTTGGTTAGTAACAGTTGTAGACATGCACATGAGTCAACTATCCAATCGCTGAGTAGCTATGGACAGTGAGTTGAATTTCAGCTGTCTTTCCTCCTGAAGAAGGGAGGAGAGAAGAGAACAAAACTGTTCCTCCTTCCGTTGGGTCAAAGTTCAACCGTTTTTAATCAGTTACAGTCCAAAGAGGTTGCTATGGGGAATCATGGCATGAGGTCCGATTGGACTGACTCTTCTTTTTGTCAGGTCGACCAGGACATCCTTCTTCATGTTGCCTGCTGGGATGTGTAGTTCACAGGGGAGCCTCTGGATCTCCTCAGTTCCATCACTGTCAGAAACAGGGAAGCACAGGAATTACACTCAGGGAAACACACACACACACACACACAAACACACAGTATTGATTTTCACACCATACCTTAAACTGTACACTTTTCAGACACAGACTGATATTTTCAGACAGGCCTTCTTTTTTCCGGCTACTACTTCAGACCCATCCAGACCCCCTAAAAATGTTTACAATTATTTTTTAAATGTCATCTTAATTCAGTATGAAAAAGGAATGAAAATGTATGTACTCACTACTGTAAGTTGCTCTGTATAATAGCGTCTGCTAAATGACTAAAATGTAAATGTACATTTCGTAAACGTTTTGTCCACACTGCTAAGACGAGCTAATTGTCAAACACAGACAAATACTGTAGCCTACTATTGAAGCATAATAACTAAAAGAAAGATCTTTGTGTATAATTCCACGTATCTGATGTTAGAGATACTATTGCCATTCACCAAACCTCATTAAAAGTGGCCGTTTTTTCCCCCACTAAAGGTTGTTCAGCGCTATCGGTCATCTGCTAGGTAAATTAGCACCATTATTCTGCTGCCAGTTTATGAATATCAATCGGGCCAGCATAGAAAGACGCCCCTTATCTGATGGCCAGGGAAATGAATGGGGCTTTCTGCTGACTGCACAATACAGTGGCAGAAGAGACATTAGAATACTAGAGACCTAAATATGCAGGGCCAGAAACAAGAGAAACCCCAATAGACCAGCAGCATAGCTGGAAATTTTTAATGGGTGGGCGTGCAGAAATGTGGGTGTGCAAAAAAAACAGCTGACTTTCTGCAATTCTACACATTTAGCAATGGGAAGAAAAAAAATGTGCATCTCATGTTATGCTACACATTTTGCCATGAGGCTGAGAGAAGTTTTTTTCATTTTTAAGTTAATATACAGTGCCATCAGAAAGTATTCATTTTCCTTTACTTATTCCACATTTTGTTGTGTTACAGTCTGAATTCAAAATGTTTTCTCACCCATCTACACACAATACGCCATTTTGAAAAAAGTGAAAACATGTTTGTAGAAATGTTTGAAAATTATGTTCATATGATAGGTAAAATATACAAAACCTTGCAGAGAGCCTATCCAACAGACAAGCTCTTATAAAAAAATATTAACTATTGGAACCCAGACACAAAGAACTGATGTTGACACAAAATGGAGGGAATGTTGAAACATAACTAACAGTTAACGAAAATGTACACTTAATCCAGTATTAACTAATGTATAGAATTTATTAGACAAGAGACAAAATTCACACATTCTACCGCACAATGGCAGAGTCATGTCTTAAAGTGTAAAACTAACAATGACTCAATAATCCTTCTGGGAATGTTATGAAGTAAAAAGTCATGGGTGGAATTAGAAAGTTGTCTGTCAGAAGTATTAGAATGTAAATGTACTTTAAATCTGTCTGCATATTCCAAGACATGGCATTAGGAAGTCCAGAGAGATACCCGATGGGTTGCACGGTGGTTTTCTCGTTAATCGTCTTGAAGAAATGTCTACTGAACTGGAAATCAACCAATCCTCCATCATTAAAAACAATGTAAAAGGTCAAATGCATTCTCATTTACAGTAAATGTTGAAAGTGTGTGGGTGACAGAGAGAGACAAAATGATGCAGTTTGAGGCCATGTGGAATGCTGGTGTGAGCAGGTGGGTCTGTTTGTGTGCATCTGTATTTTGTCGATTGTATGTCTATGTTCTGTATTGGGAAGAAAAAAAACATAAATAAAACCTCCCCCCCCCAAAAAAAACATTTTGTAAATATATTGTAAAATTAAACACAGAAATATCTAATTTACATAAGCATTCACACCCCTGAGTCAATACATGTTTGAATCAACTTTGGCAGCGATTGCAGCTGTGAGTCTTTCTGGGTAAGAGGATTTCACCCTTGGATTGTGCAAAATTTGAACATTATTATTATTATTTAAAAAATTCTTCAAGCTTTTTTAAGTTGGTTGATGATCATAGCTAGACAGACATTTTAAAATCTTACCATAGACTTGCAAGTTGATTTAAGTCAAAACTGTAACTAGGCCACTCAGGAACATTCAATGTCGTCTTTTTAAGGTTTTTGTATTTCGCGCCACGCTCTACCATTGGATATTTGGCGAGGCGTTCCGCTAGCGGAACGTCTGTCCTCAACAGGTTTTAAACAACTTCAGTGTATTTTTGCCCTACTGAAAGGTGAATTTGTCTCCCAGTGTCAGACTGAACCAAGACTTTTGCCTGTGCTTATCTCTATTCCTTTTCTTTTCATCCTGGAAAACTCCCTGGCCCTTGCCGGTGACAAGCATACCCATCACATGATGCAGCCACCATTATGCTTGAAAATATGAAAAGTGGTACTCAGTGATGTGTTGTGTTGGCTTTGCCCCAAACATAACACTTTGTATTCAGGACATCAACTGAGTTAGGAAGGATGTCTGTTTATTTGTAGTGAATGGGTGCATTGATACAGCATTCAAAGTGTAATTCATATCTTTGCCATGCTCAAAGGGATATTCAGTGTCTGTTTTTTTTTTTACCCATCTACGAATAGGTGCCCTTCTTTGCGAGGCATTGGAAAAGCTCCCTTGTCTTTGCGGTGGAATCTATGTTTGAAATTCACTGCTCGACTGAGGGACCTTACAGATGTGTGGGGTATAGAGGTGAGGTAGTCATTTAAAAAGCATTTAAAACACTATTATTGCACACAGAGTTAGTCCATGCAACTTATTATGTGACTTGTTAAGCAAATATTTACTCCTGAAGTTATCATACCATTACGAAGGGGTTGCTTTTCATTTCTAATTAATGTGTAAAAAAGTCTAAAAACATAATTCCACTTTGACATTATGGGGTATTGTGTGTAGGCCAGTGACACAAAATCTCAATTTAATCCATTTTAAATTCAGGTTGTAACACAACAACATGTGGAAAAAGTCAAGGGGTGTGAATACTTTCTGAAGGCACTGTAGTTTATATCTCTTTCATTCTATGACCTATCTGTTCTGATCACCACTGCTGTGAACTGGCTTCTATGGGAACATGTGCCGGGGGAAGTCCACGGCTTTATGCACATGGTTTCACGCCTTTCATTTGTTTTCTACCGCTTCAAGGGTGTTTTCAAAGTTGATTGTACATGGAATTTATGCTAACGATGTTTTCAGTAAAGTGTTCATTGTTTTTATGTAAACTGTGTAACAGCCTAGTAGGCCTACAGCCTTTAAAATGAATTAGCATTGTTGAATGAACATGTAATGCCAGGTAAATCATTTAGGATGTCCGTGCCATGAGAGCTGACACACATTTCCCTCTAATCTGATACAGAGGTTGGGTTCTAGATATAATAGCTTTTATTTTACTATTCCAAAATGCAGAGATCGAGAGACCAACAAAAGAGAAAAAAAAGGGTTAGATGAAGCAAGAGAAGATTTGATGGAGAGAGATATTTGCTTTGGCAATGTAAACATATGTTTTCCATGAGAATAAAGCCCATTGAATTGAAGAGAGAAAGAGAGAAAGAGAGAGAGAAAGAAAGAGAGAGAGAAAGAGGGGATTGTATTTATAAAAAAAATATTGGCCCAACAGTTACATCATTAAAAGCTCATTTTTCTTCATTTTAACAGACCTAGAAAGATTAGAACCAAGCCCCCTCCTCGCCCACTGTCCATTGAACCCCCCTGACGCCCCACACCCCTACAAAGTCCCCCAGATGGTTCACCAGCCCACCATAGGCTCCAGTGTGAGCCAAGCTGGCATCAGCCCCAGCAGCACGACTCTGGGGTCCGTACACCCCGTCCCCTGCATCTCCTGTTTCCTGGTCTTCCACACTGCTATTTTTGCCTGTCCCAACAGGTAGTTTACTAGGCAGTCCCTTCACCTATTGGCTACGCTATACCTAGGCCCTCCAACATATAGGTCAAGAGTCAGCCCTAACCCTAGACCTGTACACTACCTACCCATGAGAGAGAGAACCACCCAGTTCAACACTATCTCTTCTGCTCCTAAACCCAGATAGAAAGCTCCTAAACCCAGATAGAAGGCTCCTAAACCCAGATAGAAGGCTCCTAAACCCAGATAGAAGTGAGGGCGTACAGGACAGTATGTCAACGCTGCCCTCAGGCATTCAAACAGTCAGAACCCTGCTGGCAGATCAGACACTCACACAGTCAGAACCCTGCTGGCAGATCAGACACTCACACAGTCAGAACCCTGCTGGCAGATCAGACACTCACACAGTCAGAACCCTGCTGACAGATCAGACACTCACACAGTCAGAACCCTGCTGACAGATCAGACACTCACACAGTCAGAACCCTGCTGACATATCAGACACTCACACAGTCAGAACCCTGCTGACAGATCAGACACTCACACAGTCAGAACCCTGCTGACAGATCAGACACTCACACAGTCAGAACCCTGCTGACAGATCAGACACTCACACAGTCAGAACCCTGCTGACAGATCAGACACTCACACAGTCAGAACCCTGCTGACAGATCAGACACTCACACAGTCAGAACCCTGCTGACAGATCAGACACTCACACAGTCAGAACCCTGCTGACAGATCAGACACTCACACAGTCAGAACCCTGCTGACAGATCAGACACTCACACAGTCAGAACCCTGCTGACAGATCAGACACTCACACAGTCAGAACCCTGCTGACAGATCAGACACTCACACAGTCAGAACCCTGCTGACAGATCACCACAGTCAGAACCCTGCTGACAGATCAGACACTCACACAGTCAGAACCCTGCTGACAGATCAGACACTCACACAGTCAGAACCCTGCTGACAGATCAGACACTCACACAGTCAGAACCCTGCTGACATATCAGCTTGATGTGTCATCGCTGGGATACGCTGCTCCATGACACTGTACTTATGTAATGACAAGCCAATGTTGGGCCATCTGTAAGGAAACATTGCTTATTTTTCAAATTAACTTGAGTAGTTGAATAAAATATCTAGCTATCAAATGATCAGACTTTACATAAATATTGACAGAAGCGGGTGTCGTCTGAGTTTTAAATGTCAATCCTGTACCTTTCTCAGAGGAGAAATCTACAGTAGAACGCACTCACCAGCAACACACACATAGAAAGCTTGGCTTCCATCCAGTAGGGTTGGACTCAGTACCACAGGACAAAGGCCCCAGCAGTCAGCATGGACCCACTGGACCGGATCACACTGAAGAGGGATATATAGGGTTAACTTACATTAACCTTCACCCTGGCACTATCCCACACACATTCTCTCTGTTGTGTGTGTGCATGTGTATGCATGTGAGTGTGTGTGTGCGTGTGTGTGTGCATGTGTGTGCGTGTGCATGTGTGTGAGTGCGTGTGTGCATGTGTGTGAGTACGTGTAGAGGGAGGAGAGAGAGGAGAGGGGATAGGGAGGAGAGAGAGGAGAGGAGAGAGAGGAGAGAGAGGAGAGGGAGGAGAGGGAGTAGAGAGGAGAGGGAGAAGAGGGGATAGAGGGAGGAGAGAGAGAGAGGATATGGTATAGAGGGAGGAGAGGAGAGAGAGGAGAGGGGATAGAGGAGAGGGAGGAGAGAGAGGAGAGGAGAGAGAGGAGAGAGGAGAGGAAGGAGAGGGGAGAGAGGAGAGGAGAGAAGAGGAGAGAGAGGAGAGAGAGGAGAGAGGAGAGAGAGGAGAGGGAGGAGAGGGAGAAGAGGGGATAGAGGGAGGAGAGAGAGAGAGGATATGGTATAGAGGGAGGAGAGGAGAGAGAGGAGAGGGAGGAGAGAGAGGAGAGGGAGGAGAGGGAGAAGAGGGGATAGAGGGAGGAGAGGGAGGAGAGAGAGGAGAGAGAGGAGAGGAGAAAGAGGAGAGAGAGGAGAGGGAGAAGAGGGGATAGAGGGAGGAGAGAGAGAGAGGATATGGGATAGAGGGAGGAGAGGGAGGAGAGGAGAGAGAGGAGAGGGGATAGAGAAGAGAGGGAGGAGAGAGAGGAGAGAGAGGAGAGGAGAGAGAGGAGAGGAAGGAGAGGGGAGAGAGGAGAGAGAGAGAGGAAGGAGAGGGGATAGAGGAGAGAGAGAGAGAGAGAGGGGAGAGAGAGATGAGAGGAAGGAGAGGGGATAGAGGGAATATGAGAGAGTCATGTTAATAAGATCTGACTCTTCATTGGCCCTCACTGTCATGCAGACACAGCTCACTGACACAATACTGCAGGTGCTACCTTGATTACACACTCCAGACACTGAAACAAAATGTCCTCCATGGCAGTCAGCTGATATAATGGAGAAAGAGAAAGGTGGGATGTCTCTCTCTCTCTCTTTATCTCTGTTAGTTTGCCTGTCTGTCTCTCAGACAGAGAGAGCGATGTTCCACCTGACCCACTCATGCATCCCCTCCGACAGAGGACACGGTCTCTAGGAGGACACGGTCTCTAGGAGGACACGGTCTCTAGGAGGACACGGTCTCTAGGAGGACACAGTCTCTAGGAAGACACAGTCTCTAGGAGGACACGGTCTCTAGGAGGACACGGTCTCTAGGAGGACACGGTCTCTAAGAGGACAGTCTCTAGGAGGACACGGTCTCTAGGAGGACACGGTTTCTAGGAGATCACGGTCTCTATTAGGACAGTCTCTAGGAGGACACGGTCTCTAGGAGGACACGGTCTCTAGGAGGACAGTCTCTAGGAGGACACGGTCTCTAGGAGGACAGTCTCTAGGAGGACAGTCTCTAGGAGGACACAGTCTCTATTAGGACAGTCTCTAGGAGGACACAGTCTCTATTAGGACAGTCTCTAGGAGGACACAGTCTCTATTAGGACAGTCTCTAGGAGGACACAGTCTCTATTAGGACAGTCTCTAGGAGGACATGGTCTCTATTAGGACAGTCTCTAGGAGGACACGGTCTCTATTAGGGCAGTCTCTAGGAGGACACAGTCTCTAGAAGAACAGTCTCTAGGAGGACATTGTCTCTAGAAGGACACGTTCTCTATTAGGACAGTCTCTAGGAGGACACAGTCTCTAGAAGGACAGTCTCTAGGAGGACACAGTCTCTAGAAGGACAGTCTCTAGGAGGACACAGTCTCTATTAGGACAGTCTCTAGGAGGACACAATCTCTATTAGGACAGTTACTAGGAGGACACGGTCTCTAGGAGGACACGGTCTCTATTAGGACAGTCTCTAGGAGGACACGGTCTCTATTAGGACAGTCTCTAGGAGGACACGGTCTCTAGGAGGACACAGTCTCTAGGAGGAAACAGTCTCTAGGAGGACACAGTCTCTAGGAGGAAACTGTCTCTATTAGGGCAGTCTCTAGGAGGACATAGTCTCTATTAGGACAGTCTCTAGGAGGAAACTGTCTCTATTAGGACAGTCTCTAGGAGGATATGGTCTCTATTAGGACAGTCTCTAGGAGGACACGGTCTCTAGGAAGACACGGTCTCTATTAGGACAGTCTCTAGGAGGACACGGTCTCTAGGAAGACACGGTCTCTATTAGGATAGTCTCTAGGTGGACAGTCTCTAGGACACAGTTTCTAGGAGGAAAGCAAGGTTCCCATTAAATTGTTCTCACCTGTAAAATTTAGTTTCAGTTATGAGCAAAGGAGAGGAGGGAGGGAGAGAGAGAGAGGAGGTTGATGATTTTTCTACTTGTACAGACACAGACAATCTTGTGTCCAACATCAGCCATTACACTGAGAAATAAGAGAAGCAACCAGGAATGGAGGGAAGAAGGAAAGGAACCAAGAACGGAGGGAAGAAGGGAAGGAACTAGGAATGGAGGGAAGAAGGGAAGGAACCAGGAATGGAGGGAAGAAGGGAAGGAACCAGGAATGGAGGGAAGAAGGGAAGGAACCAGGAATGGAGGGAAGAAGGGAAGGAACCAGGAATGAAGGGAAGAAGGGAAGGAACCAGGAATGGAGGGAAGAAGGGAAGGAACCAGGAATGAAGGGAAGAAGGGAAGGAACCAGGAATGGAGGGAAGAAGGGAAGGAACCAGGAATGGAGGGAAGAAGGGAAGGAAGCAGGAATGGAGGGAAGAAGGGAAGGAACCAGGAATGGAGGGAAGAAGGGAAGGAACCAGGAATGGAGGGAAGAAGGGAAGGAACCAGGAATGAAGGGAAGAAGGGAGGGGAAGAAAATAAAAGTAAATGTAGTTTTTCTGTAGTCATTTTTTCTGTAGTCATTTTTTATTTGTCTAGTATTTGAACAAAAACATACAAACCCAATAATACACATATTCAAATTTGCCACACAGCCAAACAGGCACACAGCCACACAGCCAAACAGGCACACAGCCACACAGCCAAACAGGCACACAGCCAAACAGGCACACAGCCAAACAGGCACACAGCAACACAGGCACACAGGCACACAGGCACACAGCCACACAGCCACACTGCCACACAGCCAAACAAGCACACAGCCACACAGCCAAACAGGCACGCAGCCAAACAGGCACACAGCCAAACATGCACACAGCCACACAGCCAAACAGGCACACAGCTAAATAGGCACACAGCCACACAGCCAAACAGGCACACAGCCAAACAGGCACATAGCCACACAGCCAAGCAGGTACACAGCCACACAGCCAAATAGGCACACAGCCACACAGCCAAATAGGCACACAGCCACACAGGCACACTGCCACACAGCCACACAGCCAAACAGGCACACAGCCACACAGCCAAACAGGCACACAGCCAAACAGGCACACAGGCACCCAGCCAAACAGGCACACAGCCAAACAGGCACACAGCCAAAATAAATCACTAATGCTAAAGCATTGACTGGGTGTAAGCCAAGCACCCCACCATGTTGTTTTCACCTGTTACAGTTAAGATCTAAAAGAGAACAATGATCTATGGACTGTATATTCTACAGACAGACAGACAGACAGACAGACAGACAGACAGACAGACAGACAGACAGACAGACAGACAGACAGACAGACAGACAGACAGACAGACACTGAGACAGACACACACTGAGACAGACACACACTGAGAGACACACACACACTGAGACAGACACACACACACACTGAGACAGACACACACACTGAGACAGACACACACACACTGAGACACACTGAGACAGACACACACACACTGAGACACACACTGAGACAGACACACACACACTGAGACAGACACACACACACTGAGACAAACACACACACTGAGACAGACACACACACTGAGACAGACACACACACACTGAGACACACTGAGACAGACACACACACACTGAGACAGACACACTGAGACAGACACACACACACTGAGACAGACAGACAGACAGACAGACAGACAGACAGACAGACAGACAGACAGACAGACAGACAGACAGACAGACATTGCTAGCTACTACTACACACACTTACAGACAAGCGCACACAAACGGACAGACAGACAGACAGACTGCTACGATGCAACCAACACTATGTGGTCAACCAAGGCCTGCATCCCAGAAAAGCCCTGTTTGATTTATCTAGCATTTTAAATGATTAATAACACTCCCTTTCTGGCTTTACATCACTGCACTCCTACACACACAAACACACACACACACCTAGACACACACCCAGACACACACACACCCAGACACACACACACCCAGACACACACACACACACACACAGACACACACACACACACACACCTAGACACACACACACCCAGACACACACACACCCAGACACACACACACACACAGACACACACACACACACACACCTAGACACACACACACCCAGACACACACACACACACACACAGACACACACACACACACACACACCTAGACACACACACACCCAGACACACACACACAGACACACACACACACCTAGACACACAGACACCCAGACACACACACACACACACACACACACACGTTGTATATCTGTAGGTACCAGTCCTCACACTACAGAGAAAATCTATTTTTAAAATCAGCAGCTTATCTTTATCTTCATTTATCTAATTAAAATAATCCTTATCCTGCATTACATCACTCTGCAGAAAAACACACACACACACACACACACACACACACACACACACACACACACACACACACACACACACACACAGTCACCAGTAATAAGCCATATCTGCTACCAAGCATACTGCTACACAAACATACTGCTACAGAAACATACTGCTACAGAAACATACTGCTACAACTAATGCCTGTCTACGTAAATATACAGTCATAATAATAATGCTGCTAATATACCTAATAATTTCATAACCCTGCTCTTGAATTAGATCACTCCGTAGCAACGTCTGGGGAAAGACCCAGTAAACTCCGTAGCAACGTCTGGGGATAGACCCAATATAGTCCATAGCAACGTCTAGGTATAGACCCAGTATACTTCGTAGCAACGTCTAGGTATAGACCCAGTATACTCCATAGCAACGTCTGGGGATAGACCCAGTATACTCCATAGCAACGTCTGGGGATAGACCCAGTATACTCCATAGCAACGTCTGGGGATAGACCCAGTATACTTCGTAGCAACGTCTGGGGATAGACCCAGTATACTTCGTAGCAACGTCTGGGGAAAGACCCAGTATACACTTCAGAACACCTTCCTAATATTGAGTTGCACCCCACCTCTTTTTGCCATCAGAACAGGTTAAAGTCATCAGGACATGGACTCTACAAGGTGTTTTGACACCATTCCACAGGGATGCTGGCTCATGTTGACTCCAATGCTTCCCACAGTTGTGTCAAGTTGGCTGGATGTCCTTTGGGTTGTGGACCATTCCTGATACACACTGGAAATTGTTGAGCATGAAAAATCCAGGAGCATTGCAGTTCTTGACACACACAAAAAAAATGTGTGCCTGGCACCTACTACCATACCCAGTACAAAGGCACTTAAATATTTTGTCTTGACCATTCACCCCCTGAATGGCACACATACGCAATCCACATCTCAATTGTCTCGAAGCTTAAAAATCATTTTTTAACCTGTCTCCTCCCTTTCACTGATTGAAGTGGATTTTATGTTTTGTACCCCCAGTGTATAATACACATATCTTTCATTCTACAACAGTAGAACTAAAAAATGTCATTATTATAAATGGACATTGTGCTATTATTATTATGCTTGTTTGATATGTAGGTCTATGTTTTTTTTTTTTTTACTGTTGCTTTATATTTATTATAGGTTAATCTCTTTCACCCTGATTTTTGTTTCTGTCATTTGACACCAATGTGTAATCTGTCCTTGCACAGTTTTTACACACATGCACACACATCAACACGCACGCACGCTCGCGCATACACACAAACACATACTCACCACACAGGCCTATACAGGGTCAGTCAGAGTAAATTGCAGCACCTTTCTCAGAAACATACAATCACTGTGAGCTGTTGGACCTCGTTTTATTTAGAAAGGCATGACCGAATTGATCAAACCAGAGCTCATTTTTCCTCCCTCTTGCATCTTTAATCACGCCTTTACATCTTGTTGTTGTAGTTGTTGCTTTGATCTGCATTAAATTGCGTGTGATTGTGACGAACTCAACAAAAACAATATAATAGGCTAACATTTTTTTTTTAATCTGCCGAAAGTATCTTATAATCATCCGACAAGAAAAAGAACATCGAAACGATTGTGTTTTGTTTTATCCATATAGAAACGACAGAATGAAATGAAATAAAAGAGCATCCTCAATAATATTGCGAGTGGTATTACGTGAGAAATATTGTGTTCCCTCTCCCGCCCATACGGATTAACGTTACATTGAGAACCCTTTGGCCGTTTTCGGTTGATTTGTCAGAGCAGTTAATCGTCTGCCAACCAGCGCCCAGAAAGCAGGACAGCCAAATTATACCTCGCACCAACCCCAGCCGTGCGCCCTGCAGCCACTACCGCTAAATCCCACCACCACAGACAACCATGGCAGAGAATCAGTATGGTTTACACGACCGCAAAAAACCACTCAGACATTTCATTCAAATTTTCTTCTCGAATAGGGTCTATTTATTTTATTGAAATGATTGAATAACAAAACGTTTTCGTTGTATATTGGGCTATAATATTTTATTTTTGCAGGAAGTATAGGCCTAATATTAGTGTAATAATATCCATGAAAAACATTACCGTTTCAAACAAAATATGATGTATTTTGTGAGAAGAAAAAAAAACAGCTTGATGAAATATATATTTTTTTTTCAAATTTTGAATCATGATTTGAAAATGTACCAATAATATTAAACATAGCTAGAATCAGTTATGTGTATTTCAAAGGATCATTGTAATGGAGAGCATAGCTTTTAGGCCTTGCGGTGTGAGAAAGAGACGTTTCACAGGGGTCACGCCCATTTCGGTCTGTACGTTGGAAAAAACGTGATTAGGAGTTTCCCTGCATTCTGATGTATTCACTAAGCCTATTAACACTGGAAATCCGACACACTGAATGTGTGGCACAATGATAAACTACACAGGTCGCCCCTTTTGCTGTCAAATTGCAGTGTTTTATTCCACCATTACTGGTGAAGGTGCTGAGCAAACCTTTATTGGAAAAAAACGTTAGGTCAAAATGTGACAATTTTAACCAACATTTTGTCATATCTTACATTCATTTTTTTTTTTTTACAGGAATTTATCGAAGCTTTTTTACACTTTAGGACACATATCTTCCTATTTATGATTTTAAACATGAACCGATGTAACACAAAATGTAAGTAAATGCATGACGTAACATAAAACATGCAGAGAGTTGATCCATGGGTATTATATGACTGGAGCCAATTCGTTTAGTCTTTAAAATATATATATATATATAAAAACTGTTAGATATTGATTATATCAAAATCCATACGGCAAAAAACACCAGCATGTTCATAAATGTCCTACGAAACGTACTGTAGCCCACCAGCACTTCAACAACATCCTCCCTCAATGCTCTGCAGAGCTCCCCAGCTCATTTTGGATTTCATACTGAACGAATTCAACCACGTCAAAAAAAAAACATCCTTTTCCTGCGTTATTTTTACACTCCAACTACAGACTCACATGACAATAAATATTTTACTCTAACGTATTTATATAATTCTTTCAGGTTGTATGTTATGTTTTATCATATGTAATAGCTAGAAATGAACAACTATGTCTGTGAAAGAAATGTCGATATGGAGACAACGCGTTCTTCTCGTAGATTTTTTTTCTAAATTAGTCTATTTCGTTAAAATGTGCATGTAAGAAATAGGATTTTAGATGGAAAAGTGGGAATAGCAAATGTCTGGTCTCCAACAAGGTGTCTGCAGCCTGGGGCTATCATTTCAACGTAGAAGGTCATGTTCCCATATCAAATGTTAAAGCAGCACTTCATGTCTGTTTTAGCTTACACTATCAAACCGGAATATATATTTCTAAACTTAGTTTCATGGACATATGTGTTGTTATGCCAACCAAACCGGTTATGCTTAGAATGACTGTGTTTACTCTGAATCATTGACATTTTACATTACCCGGTGCACGCTGACAGTCGTAAGACACTGACACCCGTATCAATTTTTCAACACTACTTTGAAGGTGAGAACGACAGTTGTAGAAAGCAAACGTTTATTTAGCGTCGCTTATACCCCTTATAATGCCCTAACGCTGTGTTTTTGATAAAGATGAATTATTCAGATTATTAATATTGGATATGGGAGCGGAAAGTGCCAGTGTCCACGAGCTGAGCGATGTGATCATACTTCTATCCGTTCTGGGGGCTTGTCCATGCTTGTCACCCTGGACTTATTGAACGCGGAATGGGGAGCAAGCCGATATGACCGGAATTCCCCACTTCATACCCATAAGCCACCCTGCAGCAGGTAGCGACCTTTATTCGCTTTAGCGTCGATATCATTCATGGTCTTGTGTTTCCGGTCGATTGATAATACAGCCTATTGCAGTACCTACTTTTGAATCGGTAGATTTGACAACATGCCGACTTTCTCAACGTCCAACTTGTTTCAGTAGACTGTCAACAGCCGAAACTACAAGCATGTTGGAAATGTCTAACAAACATCCCCATTCCAACCCAAATATGAGTCTATTCGTTCCTAACGAACGATTAGAACGATTTGGAATGCTTCGTTAGTAATGACAAGAGCCCTTTGGCATTCGAATAGAGAGCACCACTGACCTTAGTTATGAGATAATATCCAAAAGCATAATAATCCGACAATAAACTCCGATAACGTTTAGATCCCGGTTCGGTAAAATACAGAGTAGACTGAACAAAAACCACGCCGATGAGAACGAGACTTCCGACACAGTAATAGCCGTTAAACCGGGGTTATACCTGGATGTTCTTTCCTCCGTTCCTCTCCTGTCGGTCTCCGCCACAGTGCATCACAAGAGAAGGCGCGCTAGCTCGGTGAGACTGGCGGCCGGTCACGGGATGTTCACACACAGCCCGCCCTCTCCTGGTCTCTCCTCTCCTCAGCACCACCGCCGCCGCCGCGCGCGCACCATTTAAAGCCGTAGACTGGGAGACACAGCAGTGAAGGCATTCCTTCTCACTCACGGAACATGCTGAGGCGTGTTTGTGTTTGGTAGAGACTGGGTTAGGCTACTTCACACTTTAGATGTAACACAATGGGTTACAACATCGGTAGGTGGTTTCAGTACATCCTCCAAGACTGAGGATAGACATGCCACTTCCAAAACATCAGTGGAATGTGGAAAAGTTGATAATAACTCACTTCATACTGAAAATGAAAATGTGATTTTTACAAACTATGATCTCTCCATTAATATATACTGAGTGGACAAAACATTAAGAACTCTTTCCATGACTGACTGACCAGGTGAATCCAGGTGAAAGATATGATCCTTTATTGATGTCACCTGTTAAATCCACTTCAATCAGTGTAGATGAAGGGGTGGAGACAAGTTAAAGAAGGATTTTTAAGGCTTGAGACAATTGAGAAATGGATTGTGTATGTGTGCCATTCAGAGTGTGAATGGTCAAGACAAAATATTTAAGTGCCTTTGAACAGGATATGGTAGTAGGTGCTAGGCACACTGTTTTTTGTGTCAAGAACTGCAACGCTGCTGTTTTTTCACGCTCAACAGTTTCCTGTGTGTATCAGGAATGTTCCACCACTGAAAGGACATCCAGACAACTTGACACAACTGTGGGAAGCATTGGAGTCAACATGAGCCAGCATCCCTGTGGAATGGTGTCAAAACACCTTGTAGTCCATGACTTGACGAATTGAGCCTGTTCTGAGGGCAAAAAGGGGGGTGCAACTCAATATCAGGAAGGTGTTCCTAATATTTGGTATACTCACTGTAATTGTGTCCAAAAATGTAGCTCAGTTGTAGCTCAACGCCGAGACAGTGGGTTCGATTCCCGGGAACACTTATTCATAAAAAATGTATGACTAAGTCGCTTTGGATTTAAAAAAAGTGTCTGCTAAATGGAATTTATTATAATAAATATATAAAAGGGATAAATATATGTTTTCTAGACTTTCAAACTGTCTGACATCCTCCACATTTTCAGAGAGAGACACTCGGATGAGACTGCCAGCGCCTGACTCTATCATATTCCAGAACCGTGGGTGAGTCTCAATAGTGTTTTTATTTAAGTGTGATCTAAAGGCAGGATAGGTGAAAGCAATAATGGCGAACTCCCGTGGAATTTATTATTATTTGACTCACCTGTCCTGTGCTCTTTGCCCCACCTATTTTGAGCCCTCTATTTGAGATTCTTCAAAGTAGCCACCCTTTGCGTTGATGACAGATTTGCACACTCTTGGCATTCTCTCAACCAGCTTCACCTGGAATGCTTTTCCAACAGTCTTGAAGGAGTTCCCACATATGCTCACTTGTTGGCTGCTTTTCCTTCACTCTGCGGTCCAACCCATCCCAAACCATCTCAATTTGGTTGAGGTTGGGCGATTGTGGAGGCCAGGTTATCTGATGCAGCACTCCATCACTCCCCTTCTTGGTAAAATAGTGTACACAGCCTCGAGGTATGTTGGGTCATTGTCCTGTTGAAAAACAAATTATAGTCCCACTGAGCCCAAACCAGATGGGATGGCGTATCGCTGCAGAATACTGTGGTAGCCATATCACCTCCTCCTCCATGCTTTATGGTGGGAAATACACATGCAGAGATCATCCGTTCACCCACACCGAATCTCAAAGACACGGCGGTTGGAACCAAAAATGTCCAATTTGGACTCCAGACCAAAGGACACATTTCCACCAGTCTAATGCCCATTGCTCGTGTTTCTTGGTCCAAGCAAGTCTCTTCTTATTATTGGTGTCATTTAGAAATCCCCCTATGCCCTACGACGAACCATCAAACAGGCAAAGCGCCAAGACAGGACTAAGATCGAATCGTACTACACCGGCTCCGATGCTCGTCGGATGTGGCAGGGTCTGCAAACTATTACAGACTACAAAGAGAAGCGCAGCCAAGAGATGCCAAATGACACAAGCCTACCAGACGAGCTAAATAAATTCTATGCTCACTTCGAGGCAAGTAACACTGAAACATGCATGAGAGCATCAGCTGTTCTGGACGATTGTGTGATCACGCTCTCTGCAGCCGATGTGAGTAAGACCTTTAAACAGGTCAACATTCACAAGGCCGCAGGGCCAGATGGATTACCAGGATGGGCAGTGCATGCTCGGAGTACACAACTGGCAAGTGTCTTTACTGACATTTTTAACCTCTCCCTATCCGAGTCTGTAATACCAACATGTTTTAAGCAGACCACCATAGTGCTTGGTAAACTGCCTAAATGACTACCGACCCAGAGTACTCACGTCTGTAGCCATGAAATGCTTTGAAAGGCTTGCCATGGCTCACATCAACACCATTATCCCAGAAACCCTAGACCCACTCCAATTTGCATACCGCACCAACAGATCCACAACAGATGATGCAATCTCTGTTGCACTCCACACTGCCATTTCACACCTGGACAAAAGGAACACCTATGTGAGAATGCTATTCATTGACTACAACTCAGTGTTCAACACCATAGTGCCCTCAAAGCTCATCACTAAGCTAAGGACTCTGGGACTAGACACCTCCCTCTGCACCTGAATCCTGGACTTCCTGACTGGCCGCCCCCAGGTGGTAAGGGTAGGTAGCAACACATCCGCCACACTGATCCTCAACACGGGGGCCCCTCAGGGTTGCTGGCTCAGTCCCCTCCTGTATACCCTGTTCACCCATGACTGCACGGCCAAGCATGACTCCAACACCATCATTAAGTTTGCTGATGACACAATAGTGGTAGGCCTGATCACTGACAACGATGAGAGAGCCTATAGGGAGGTCAGAGACCTGACCGTGTGGTACAAGGACAATAACCTCTCCCTCAATGTGATCAATACAAAGGAGATGATTGTGGACTACAGGAAAAGGAGGACCGATCACGCCCCCATTCTCATGGACGGGGCTGTAGTTAAGCAGGATTAGAGCTCCATGGCGTCCACATCATCATAGCATGGTCCAAGCACACCAAGACAGTCGTGAAGAGGGCACAACAAAACCTATTCCCCCTCAGGAGACTGAAAGGATTTGGCATGGGTCCTCAGATCCTCAAAAGGTTTTACAGCTGCACCATCGAGAGCATCCTGATGAGTTGCATCACTGCCTGGTATGACAACTCCTCGGCCTCTGACCGCAGTACAGAGGGTAGAGCGTACGGCCCAGTACATCACTGGGGCCAAGCTTCCTGCCATCCAGGACCTCTATACCAGGCGGTGTCAGAGGAAGGCCCTAAAAATTGTCAGACTCCAGCCACCCTAGTCATAGACTGTTCTCTCTCCTACCGCACGGCAAGCAAAACCGGAGCAAAACCGGAGCAAAACTAGGTCCAAGAGGCTCCTAAATAGCTTCTACTCCCAAGCCATAAGACTCGTGAACATCTAATCACATGGCTACACAGACTATTTGCAATGCTTTCCCCTGGAACGCTGCTGCTACTCTCTGCTATTATCAATGCGTAGTCACTACATGTACATATTACCTCTATTACCTTGACACCGGTGCCTCTTATCTCGTACTTTTTGCGGGTGTTTTCTTAGAACGGCATTGTTGTTTAAGGGCTTGTAAGTAAGCATTTCACTGTAAGGTCTACAACTGTTGTATTCGGCGCAATGTGACAAATACAATTTGATTTGATTTTTGTCTGAAGTATAGCACAGTACTGGAGGTGTGTTCAGTATCATGATATAAAACACTTCACATCTACACACACACACACACACACACACACACACACACACACACACACACACACACACACACACACACACACACACACACACACACACAACACACACACACACACACTATCCCCTTCCCAAACCATCTCTTAGACACATAGGGAGTTTGTTATTCCTGCCAAACTGCTCTGGGGTCTTTTTACGGTGTGGCTGACTGAGACATAAAGACACAGAGGAAAGGATCTAATTACTCACTGTGTTAGCTAAGTCTCTCTCTCTCACACACACACACGCACGCACACATGCATGCACACACGCACGCACGCACGCACACACACATGCACAAACACACACACACATGCACAAACACACACACACATACATACAAACAAATGCGCACACATACACACAAACAAACAAACGCATGTAATCACACACAAACACACAGACACGCAATTAAAGCTCACACACCACTAACACTACTGCTAATCAAATCAAATCAAATTTATTTATATAGCCCTTCGTACATCAGCTGAAATCTCAAAGTGCTGTACAGAAACCCAGCCTAAAACCCCAAACAGCAAGCAATGCATGTGAAAGAAGCACGGTGGCTAGGAAAAACTCCCTAGGAAAAACTCCCTAGAAAGGCCAAAAACCTAGGAAGAAACCTAGAGAGGAACCAGGCTATGAGGGGTGGCCAGTCCTCTTCTGGCTGTGCCGGGTGGATATTATAACAGAACATGGTCAAGATGTTAAAATGTTCATAAATGACCAGCATGGTCAAATAATAATAATCATAGTAGTTGTCGAGGGTGCAACAAGCACGTCCGGTGAACAGGTCAGGGTTCCGTAGCCGCAGGTAGAACAGTTGAAACTGGAGCAGCAGCATGGCCAGGTGAACTGGGGACAGCAAGGAGTCATCATGCCAGGTAGTCCTGAGGCATGGTCCTAGGGCTCAGGTCCTCCGAAAGAAAGAAAGAGAGAGAGAAAGAGAGAATTAGAGAGAGCATATTTAAATTAACACAGGACACCGGATAAGACAAGAGAATACTCCAGATGTAACAGACTGACCCTAGCCCCCCGACACAAACTACTGCAGCATAAATACTGGAGGCTGAGACAGGAGGGATCAGAAGACACTGTGGCCCCATCCAATGATACCCCCGGACAGGGCCAAACAGGCTGGATATAACCCCACCCACTTTGCCAAAGCACAGCCCCCACACCACTAGAGGGATGTCTACAACCACCAACTTACCGTCCGAATACAAGGCCGAGTATAGCCCACAAAGACTACTAACACTACTACTAACACTACTACTAACACTACTACTAACACTACTACTAACACTACAAACACTACTACTAACACTACTGCTAATACTACTACTTCCCTACAGGGGCACTTGAGACAGTTAGTAAAACCCCTCTCTCAGTGGGAATTCAGTAGTTTGAGGAGAACGAGAGGAGGAGATGTCAATCTGTGCTTTTCTATTATGCCACCTCTTATCGGCAGATTCACTGAGAGGCCTGTGGAGAAAATTGCCTCAGACCAGAGGGGAGGGGGGGAGAGGTGCCTGCCTGACATGCTGACCACACCACTCACGTTACTTGCGCAAGTGTTGCAAAATAAATGTACACATACATGTTATTCAATCATTACACCCACTGGTCACACTTGTTAGCGAGTGTCTGCGTGGCCAGGCGTTCAGATAGAACTTGGTTCAATTTGTGACACTCAACGCGTTGCAAGTCCTGCCTCTCCTATCTCCTCATTGTTTTTTTATTGTCATATATCCACGTGGGTGAATGAAAGGTCAACTGAGGTCCACGCTCAGTCCATCTTTGTGGTAATGCACTGTAAAGTTGGTTGCCAACCGCCATATAAAGTCCAAAGAAGAAAAAGAAGTCTGAAGAAGGAGGAGAGATGATGAGAAACAAATTCAGTTTACCCTTTTATCTGTGGATTAATTGCCAGAGTAGAGGACCTTGTGCATTTCAGGTGAAATAACAACCCAATGTTTATATCCCAGGACAAATTAGCTAGCAACAGCAAGCTAGCTAGCTAAATCGCCATACATTTTTAACACTTTTTGACCTGTCCCCAAATTAATATAATTGGTTCAGAGTTTGTTTTGCTATTTTAACTTTTGTGTCCTGATCGTGTCTGGTGTGGGTGAACAAAATCAACCTGCGCGTGACGGCGTGTGTGGTTTGGTCAGCATGTCACATGCCTAGGCAGCAAATAGCCTGAGAGAAAATTATGCACACACCTGCAGCCAATGGGAGCACAGCTGTCCCTATATAAATGGACACTTTCCCTCAATCATCCTCCCTGAAAAAATGTTTAAAAAAAAATCTTCAGCAAGTCTTGGGGTCGGCAGGGCCTTAAAACCTTTTTGGGCTTGGTGTCCCACTAACGTGTCACTACGACAACATCCAGTGAAATTGCAAAGCGCGAAATTCAAAATACAAAAACCGTAATATTAAACAGTCATGAAAATACAAGTGTCTTACCTTGTTTAAAAGCTTCACTTCTTGTTAATCCAACCGCGTTGTCAGATTTCAAAAAGGCTTTACTGCGAAAGCACACCATACGATTATCTGAGGACAGCGCACAACACCAAAATACTTTTCCAAACAAGCACAGACCTTGATAATTTATTGTTAAAACGAGAGGCTGTCTGGATATTTAACTTAAAGACCCCTGCACCCTTCGGTCTCAACATAGACTTTGATCTTAAGCCATTCTTGTGATTATTGTGACTTTGCCATTGTAATTGTTTGTAAGCTTGTGTAGTCTAAAATGAATTTATGATCGTATGCTATCCATTTGTTTTTTTGTATGGTGTTCTTTGTATGCCATTTTTATATTTGAGAATTAAGCAATGATATTAGGCCACACTTGGCCATGATTACAGACACCTGTGTGTCTTTTGACACTATACAAATGAGTTATCTCGCAGTGTTTGTGATCATACCCTGATGAAGACAGCTTGGCTGTCGAAACGTTGGATATTACATTTTTGCATCTGAGCTCCTAGAGTGTGCGGCTCTCCCTTATTTTCAAACCAGCACAGGCATCACAAAATCACAAATAGCAATCAAATAAATCACTTACCTTTTAAGATCTTCATCTTCTGCAATCCCAAAGGTCCCAGCTACACAACAAATGGTCGTTTTGTTCGATAAAGTCGTTCTTTATATCCCAAAAATGTCTGTTTAGTTGGCACGCTTGATTCAGTAATCCACTCGTTCAACATGTATACAAACGAATCCAAAAAGTTACCAGTAAAGTTCGTCCAAACAAGTCAAACGATGTTTCTAATTAATACTCAGGTACTTTAATATCTAAATAAATGATCAAATTTAAGGCGGAGAATAGTATGTTCAAAAGAGAAGATAAATAACGAAGAGCGCGCACCTCATTTACGCCGCAACAAGACTAATTTTCTAATGAGAGACACCTTGGAAAAACTAAAACTACTCAATCGTTTTTTCAAAAAACAAGCCTGAAACTCTTTCTAAAGACTTGACATCTAGTGGAAGCCATAGGAACTGCAATCTGGAAGAAATTATTTTGAATATCCCACAGGCTTGCATTGAAATTACCTGTGATCTCAAAATTAAACTAATCCAGATGGATTCTCCTCGGGTTGTTGCCTGCAATATCAGTTATGTTATACTCACAGACATTATGTTAACAGTTTTAGAAACATCAGAGTGTTTTCTATCCAATGCTATCTATCTATCCAATTATATGCATATCCTAGCTTCTGGGTCTGAGTAACAGGCACTTTACTTTGGGCACGTCAGTCATCCGGAATTCAGGATACTGCCCCCTATGGGGCTCCACTTCTCTCATAGAACTGGAGTTACAACAGTCTTGTCACATATGCCTCTCTCATAGAGAAAAGCGCAGACCCTGCACCTTTCTCTCTTAGTTCAAGTCCTGCCATCTGCTACGCTGAGTACAGACTGAACGGGAGAGTGTGTGTGTAAGTGTGTGTGTGTGTGAGTGTGTGTGTGCGTGTGTGTGCCTGTGTCAGTACGTGTCTTCATGAGTGCCCGTGTGAGTGCTCTCATGGCTGTGTGTGTATATGTTAGCCATATCTCTCTCTCCTGTCCCATAAAACAGGAGATAATATAACAGTCCACACAGTGAAGTAGGAGCCTCATCAAGACATCGTCTGGGTAGCTCATTATTCCCTCTGTCACTAATGTGCATCCCAAATAGCACCCTGTTCCCTATGTAGTGTACTAACATAGACTCTGGACAAAAGTAGTGCCCTATATAGGGAATATGGTGCCATTTGGGACACAGTCTATGACAGTGGCGGTCTCTCTTCATCTCCCTGGGCTGATATACTGTTACTAATAACCGTTTTGTGGCATAGCTACTGTTACTAATCGCCTTGTTGTGGCATAGCTACTGTTACTAATCACCTTGTTGTGGCATAGCTACTGTTACTAATCACCTTGTTGTGGCATAGCTACTGTTACTAATCACCTTGTTGGGGCATAGCTACTGTTACTAATCACCTTGTTGGGGCATAGCTACTGTTACTAATCACCTTGTTGGGGCATAGCTACTGTTACTAATCACCTTGTTGGGGCATAGCTACTGTTACTAATCACCTTGTTGTGGCATAGCTACTGTTACTAATCACCTTGTGGCATAGCTACTGTTACTAATCACCTTGTTGTGGCATAGCTACTGTTACTAATCACCTTGTTGTGGCATAGCTACTGTTACTAATCACCTTGTTGTGGCATAGCTACTGTTACTAATCACCTTGTTGTGGCATAGCTACTGTTACTAATCACCTTGTGGCATAGCTACTGTTACTAATCACCTTGTTGTGGCATAGCTACTGTTACTAATCACCTTGTTGTGGCATAGCTACTGTTACTAATCACCTTGTTGTGGCATAGCTACTGTTACTAATCACATTGTTGTGGCATAGCTACTGTTACTAATCACCTTGTTGTGGCATAGCTACTGTTACTAATCACCTTGTTGTGGCATAGCTACTGTTACTAATCACCTTGTTGGGGCATAGCTACTGTTACTAATCACCTTGTTGTGGCATAGCTACTGTTACTAATTATCCTTCCTTCCTGTCTGTCTTATCTCTATACTTCCCCTTCCAGTTCTGTCGCACACTCCTTTAGAAGAACAGTTCATTAACCTCTCTCTCTCTTTCCTCCTCTCTCCCTCTCTCCCTCTCTCATCTGTGTGCTTTGTGTTACTCTCTCCCTTCCTTCTCTCTACCCGTCTATCTCTCCGTCTCCCTCTGGTTCCCTTTAACTTCCTCTCCTTCAGTCTCTGCCTTCTTACTTTCCTGTTTCTCTACCAAAAGTGAAATTCTGATATTGTATACGTGAGCCCCTATATAATATTAAATTGTGCTTTCTGTCTGGATAATGTTCTAAACATGAGTTCCTAAAGCCTCACGCAGAGCTGAGCACAATCAATTCCATTTACTTCACTCGAGCAGCTTCTTCAGCTGTTCATGTTCAGCTGATTACCATTTGGCCTGTACAGTGTTCCAGATCCTGAACCATACCCTGTTCTCTCTCTCCCCCTCTCCCTCTTTCTATACATCCCTTTCTCCCTTTCCATCTCTCTGGCCTCCCTGTCAGCCCTCTTCAAACATAATTATCATAATTACGTAAACGCTATCTTTCTTTCAATTCTTCAACGTGGCCATTGCCTCTCTCGCCAAGTGGAACGTATTACCACTCCAGCCCAGTGTTCTCGGCTTTAAATAGCATCTGTACCATGGACATGGGAAACGACTGCAGTGTACCGGGTGACGTGTTTTCTGAAGACAACATTGGGTGTATTGGGTTTCTAGTCTGATGCTGTATGGTACTGTACAGTCCTAACTCTACCTCAGGTCCTCCAGTTCTATTCTGACGTGTATGGTACTGTACAGTCCTAACTCTACCTCAGGTCCTCCAGTTCTAGTCTGATCTCTCACACACACACACACACACACACACACACACACACACACACACACACACACACACACACTGGAATGAGGTTTTAACCAATCAGCATTCAGGGCTGGACCCACCCAGTCTATAATATCCGTAACATATTCCCTTCAGGGTTATTATGTATTATTAGTACAGCGCACACCATGGAGAGGACAATAGATCATGTAGGTTGAGCGGATCACATCATACTGTTGATCTTTGCTTGTACCCACATGTAGCTTTTCAATTCAGTTTCTATGTCAATCTTCTATGTACCTGTGAGTTATAAAGAGGGAGAGAAATACTGTGAGAGTACAATGGGTTCGTGAGGGATAGCAAGAGAGAGAGCAAGAGAGAGAGAGAAAGAAAGAGGGAGCAAGAAAGAGGGAGCGAGCTAGAGAAAAATAACCAAGAATTCACAAAATGGGAAAAACACCAAATTGAGACTCTGCATGCAGAATTCTGCAGAAATATCCCCTGTGTACAACATAAAACACCAAATAATGCATGCAGAGCAGAATTAGGCCGATACCTCTCTAATTATCAAAATCCACGAAGAGACGGTAAATTCTACAACCACCTAAAAGGAAGCAATTCCCAAACCTTCCATAACGAAGCCAACACCTACAGAGAGATGAACCTGGAGAAGAGTCCCCTAAGCAAGCTGGTCCTGGGGCTCTGTTCACAAACACAAACAGACCCCACAGAGCCCCAGGACAGCAACACAATTAGACCCAACCAAATCCTGAGAAAAGAAAAATAATAATTTCCAATGTGTCAAGTAATTAACAAAAAAACAGAGCAAACTAGAAGGCTATTTGGGCCTATGCAGAGAGTACACAGTGGCAGAATACCTGTCCACTGTGACTGACCAAAACTTAAGGAAAGCTTTGACTATGTACAGACTCAGTGAGCATAGCCTTGCTATTGAGAAAGGTCGCCGTAGGTAGACCTGGCTCTCAATAAAAGACAGGCTATGTGCACACTGCCCACAAAATGAGGTGGAACCTGAGCTGCAGTTCCTAACCTCCTGACAAATGTATGACCATATTAGTAACACATATTTCCCTCAGATTACACAGGTGAACAAAGATTTTGAAAAGAAAACTATTTTGAGAAACTCCCATATCTACTGGGTGAAATGCCACAGTGTTCCATCACAGCAGCAAGATTTGTAACCTTTTGCCACAAGAAAAGAACAACCAGTGAACAAACACCATTGTAAATACAACCCTTATTAATGATTAGGAGAGCAAAAGAGAGAGGGAGAGCAAGAGAGAGAGAGCAAGAGAGAGAGAGAGCAAGAGAGAGAGAGAGAGCTAGAGCAAGAGAGCAAGAGCAAGAGAGGGAGGGAAACTGATCGAGTACCTCTTTCATGTGCTTGACTTGAAATTATGACAATTTTAAAGGTCAGACCAAAGTATTTCAGCTCGCTGTGTTCAAAACGCTGCCCACAATATGTCCTTGCCTCACTGCACTAACAACTCTAAATGTTTTTTGGCTAAAAACATTTCTGTACAAAATCAGAATAAGTTAGAACCGGGGGATATTCCATGAGGTATGAGAGCTACAAATGATCATAATTAAGATAAATGCTACTTCAGGTTATTTTCTTGACCTTGGTTTGACATGTCTTTTTATGTCTTACTGAGAGAAAAGATGAATATTCCTCATCAGAAGCCGCAGCGGTCTAACTATGAGGAACTGACCACAATTATCCAACGCAGAGAGAGATCAGTGTCTAATGAACCAGCGCTACCTTGAAGAGAGAAGAGGATAGAGATAGCAGAACATTTCATTTGCTCTTGTATGTTTCAATCACAATGCTTTCATGATGGCTGATTTTGGAGTCGCTTTCAGAAGCACACGAAACACAATACTGTGTGTAGATTTGTTTGAAAGTTTGGCACTTTCACCACTTAGATGTAGCAGAGTTTTCACGTTTCAGGAATGATCCAGGTGCAGACAATGTTGAAGAAATGAAAGTTTATTCTTTAAATGGGCAGGCAAATGACAGGTCAAGGCAGTCAGGGGTCAATAATCCAGAGAGGGTGTAAGGCATCGGAACAGCAGGCGGGCTCAGGGTCAGGTCAGGATGAGGTCGGTAATCAAGAGTAGAGGCAAAGGTACAGGCCGGCAGGCAGGCTCAGGGCAGGCAGGAATGGTCAAAAACCGAGAAACTACAAAACATGGACTATAGCAAAGACAGGAGCAAGGGAAAACTCTGGAAGGTTTGAATGAACAAAATTAACTGGCACAGACATAAAACACAGGTATAAGTACCCAGGGGATAATGGGGAAGATGAACGGTACCTGGAGGGCGTGGAGACAAGCCCAAGTGAAACAGATCAGGGCGTGACAGTACCCCCCTCTCTAGGGATGCCACCTGGCGTCCTACCTGGGCACATACCTGGTTGAGCGGGATGCCGGCGTTGGAACTCAGAGATGAGGCCTGGGTCCAGGATGTCCCTAGCGGAGACCCAGCACCTCTCCTCTGGGCCATAACCCTCCAAGTCAACCGGGTACTGGAATCCCCTGCCCCGAGGTCGATTCTTCAGGAGACGTCGCACCCTGTACGCTGGTTGGCCGTTGTTGAGACAGGGCAGAGGGGTGGGCCTAGAAACAGGAGACAAAGGGCTGTCAGACATGGTTTTAATTCTAGACACAGGAAAGGTATGAAGTATCCCGAGGGTACAGGGCAAAAGAGGACAAATAGCAGAGGGGATAATGATCTTGGAGCGGGGGGGAAAGGTCTCAGCTTCAGGGGGTGTAGCTGCGGGGCTACAGCGGCGTGCCACTGCATCTGGCTTGACCTTCTTGGATACCGGTCGGTGCTGTGGAAGCGAAGTGGCCCGGGCCTTACTGAACCCCTCCCGGAGGTCCTGGGAATCCGCCGGGGCTGGTGGAGAGGTCTGGGGCAATTTCCAAGCCCACAGGAAGACTTCCCGGGTCGGGCAGAGCTGACTTCAGGCAATGAGTGTGGTAGAACGGGCTCCAGCCCACGATAGCATCACTAGACCAGTCAATCGAGGGATTGTGTCGCTGGAGCCAGGAGAATCCCAATACCACAGGAACCTGCAGAGACTCAAATAGCAGGAATTAGATCGTCTCGCTGTTGTTCCCCAACACTCGTAGGTTGATGGGGGTGGTATGCTGGGTGACCCGGCCTATAGAGGGCCCGTCCAGCACTCTAACATCCATGGGAATGGAGAGGGGTTGACAGGTCAAGGCAGGCAGGGGTCAATAATCAAGAGAGGGTGTAAGGCAGCGGAACAGCAGATGGGCTCAGGGTCAGGTCAGTAATCCAGATTAGAGGAACAGGCAAAGGTACAGGTCAGCAGTCAGGCAGGAATGGTCAAAAACCGGGAAACTAGAAAACAGGGACTATAGCAAAGACAGGAGCAAGGGAAACCGCTGGTAGGTTTGAATGAACAAAATTAACTGGCAAAGACAAACAGAAAACACAGATATAAATACCCAGGGGATAATGGGGAAGATGAGCGACACCTGGAGGGGGGTGGGGACAAGCACAAGGACAGGTGAAACAGATCAGGGTGTGACACAAAGAGAAACTTCAAATGATTGTGATGGTTTAAAGTGGGACCGCAATTTCCACTTTTGTCATATACAGTCTCATTTCATAATTTTCATGTACTGTAAATGTTGTTATGTAGGTAAAAGTTTCAGTTACCATAGCTATGATAAAATAGACACTATCCACCTTTCAATAAACAGCTCACTTCATATGATCTGCCTGCTCATTTACAAAAACATACTAAACACTTTCATTTTGACTACTATAGCTGAGTGCTGTGATGTGAAATGTTCTCTCTCTCTCTCTCGCTCTCTCATTTTCCTCATCAATCTGCACACAATACCCCATAATGACAAAGCGAAAGAGGTTTTTAGAAATGTTTGCAATTTTTTGTATTACAATACAGAAATACCTTATTGACATACGAAATCAGACCGTTTGCTATGAGACTCAAAATTGAGCTCAGGTGAATCCTCTATCCATTTACCATTCTTGAGATGTTTTTACATCTTGATTGAAGTACACATGTGGTATATTCAATTGATTGCACTTGATTTGGAAAGGCACACACCTGTCTTTTTAAGGTCCCACAGGTGAGAGTGCATGTCAGAGCAAAAACCAAGCCATGAGGTCAAAGGAATTGTCTGTGGAGCTCCGAGACAGGATTGTGTCGAGGCACAGATCTGGGGAAGGGTACCAACACATTTCTGCAGCATTGAAGGTCCCCAAGAACACAGTGGCCTCCATCATTCATAAATGGAAGAAGTTTGGAACCACCAAGAGTCTTTCTAGAGCTGTCCGCCCAGCCAAACTGAGCAATCCGGGGAGAAGGGCTTTGGTCAAGGAGGTGACCAAGGATGGTCACTCTGAGAGTTCCTCTGTGGAGATGGGAGAACCTTCCAGAAGGACAACCATCTCTGCAGCACTCCACCAATTAGGCATATGTGGTAAAGTGGCCAGACGGAAGCCACTCTCCAGTAAAAGGCACATGACAGCCCTGTTGAGGATCTTATCCCGATCTTATCCCGGTATTGGGATTCATTGTCATGTGACCATGGCGGGGAATTCAAAACTGCAAGAGTAATCATTTCAAAAAATCAAATAATCAACTATTTTCCTCCATTTGAAAGATATATCTCCTAAATCTAACCACGCTGTCCGATTTTCAGAGGCATTACGGAGAATGCATAAAGTTAGGTTATGTGAGGAGAGTACATTGACAATAGCTGCGTGTAATGTTTAGCCAATTCAAAGAAGGGCATCAACAGACAGAAAACTAGCTAGAATTATGCACTTACCTTTGACAATCTGCATCAGATGACACTCATAGGACATTATGTTATACAATACATGCATTTTTAGTTCCATCAAGTTCATATTTATATCCAAAAACAGCATTTACAGTCGCGGTGAAATTCAGAATTTTTTGAATTATGACATTTTGTGGTTTTAAATTTGGCGCTCTGATTTTTCACTGGCTGTTGAATAGTGTGGGACGATTTCATCCCACCTCCCCTAGAGAGGTTAAACTCTGAGACTATCGATCCCTACAGAATAAGAGCAAATCTTAGATACTAATTAATAGTCTGCAACTAGAAATTATGTAAACCTGGGACGAGAATACCGACAACAGCCGAAACAACTATTCTAGGAGAACATTTCTGAATGGTACTCTGAAGTATCCATTCTAACCACAAAATATAGAGAGCGAGACTCGGATGAACTCTCCAGCAGACGGACCGGATTCCAACAGAGAAGATTACAACGACACATGGGCGTAAATATATATTGATTGCAATTATTCCCGAATGAGTGATCGTTCATGTTCAAAGGATTAACATTTAAATTAATATAAGTATCAACTGTGTGTAGTGATCCCTTTTGTCTTTCCCGCTTCTTTCTCAGTCCACACCCAGCCGTCATATCGGCTTAGCCCACAAGGGAATCTTCCCTATCCTTGTTAGTAACCATATCTACTAATTGTTTGTTTATGCATTTCTGTGATTATTTAGTTAGTTAGTAAATAAATGATAAGCCAATTGGTGTATGGATGATTCATGGTTTAGGCTGGGTTCGTGCAGATAACCAACAATTCTACGACGTTTGAAATGAGACTGACGTAAGGTAAAGTATAACTCAATAATAGAAGACTAATTGATCAGATATTAAAATATCTGAAGATTTATATTCGGAAAATTATATCTTCATAATCTGAAGACTTTCCGTGGTGCCCAAACTTCCTAGGTAATGACATTTATATGATTAGTTTAGTCACGTAATAATAATTACAGAGACCTATTTTAATAAAATAACAGTCTTCACTTTTAATGACGACAAAGACATGACAATACACATAATACCCCAAAATGACAAAGAAAATGCATGTTTTAAGACATATTGCAAATTATAAATGAATGAAAACTGAAATAACACATTTACTCAGTACTTTGTTGAAGAACCTTTGGCAGCGATCACAGCCTCAAGTCTTCCTGGGTATGACGCTACAATCTTGGATCACCTGTATTTGGAGAGTTTCTCCCATTCCTCTCTGCAGATCCTCTCAACCTCTGTCAGGTTGGATGGGGAGCATGGCTGCACATTTATTTTCACGTCTCTGTGGAGATGTTCGATCGGGTTTAAGTCTAGGTTCTGGCCGGGCCACTCAAGGACATTCAGAGACTTGTCCCGAAGCCACTCCTGCGTTGTCTTGGCTGTGTGCTTAGGGTTGTTTTCCTGTTGGAAGTTCAACCTTCACCACAGTCTGAGGTCCTGAGTGCTTTGGAGCAGGTTTTGAGCCAATGGAAGCCTTAGAAAGTGTCACGTTACAGCACAGATGCTGTATTTTCAATAGAGATGCAACAGAAGAACAACAAATTGTCAGACAGGGCACTTCCTGCATGGAATCTTCTCAGGTTTTGGCCTGCCATATGAGTTCTGTTATACTCACAGACACCATTCAAACAGTTTTAGAAACTTTACAGTGTTTCTATCCAAATCTACTAATTATATGCATATCCTAGTTTCTGGGCAGGAGTAGTAACCAGATTAAATCGGGTATGTTTTTTATCCGGCCGTGAAAATACTGCCCCCTATCCCAAAGAAGTTAACCATTTCCAGCCGTGTAGCCAATGCTCCATGTGGTATGGTTAGGAATTCAATAACTATTTGCAATCACAGCTCACGCTGTGGGTTTGCTTATTCTTGGTACTCAAACCTCTGCCACCCCAACTTACACCGAGGTATGCGTGGTCTGAAGAGGATTTCCTCATGAGAGGTTTTTATTCGTAACAATAGAAAAGATGGTTCCATGACGCCAGATCATGTCTATGCTCATGGGGGCGGGCCAATGACTTAGTTAAACTTTAAAGGGAATAAAATTCTCTCACATTAAAGGTTTAACATCAAATTACATCATTTCACAAATAGTTTAATCTTTACTCATTCATTTTATACAATAATTAGATGCAAACACCATAATTGAGAAATGTATACATTCAGAGATATAGTTATGTGTGTTTCCTGTCCTTTGTGAGGTCACCAAATGAAACACACTCAACATAACTGTCCCTTAATTGTCCACGGACCCTTCCCACATTCTCACAAGTGGACGTATAGTTTCATTTTCCCATTTTGGGGATTTAGGAGTTTGGCTACGTGAAATCCTTTGTTCACTCTGTGGTCTCTCTCTGCATGAAAAGGGGGAGAGAGTCTCCGCCGGGAATTTACGGCCTGAGATAACAGAACCTGGGTGTAGGAGAGAGTGAGAGAGGGGGAAGCCATGATCTATACCCTGAAAGGGCCACGTCATGACAGTATATTGATGAGGAAATAAAACAATTTAATACATTTTAGATTAAGGCTGTAACGTAACAATGTGGAAAAAGTCAAGGGGTCTGAATACTTTCCGAATACACTGTATGTTTACATTGCCAAAGCAAGTGAAATAGATAATAAACAAAAGTGAAATAAACAATAAAAAGTTACCAGAAATTGTAACGGCTTTATTGTAACGGCTGTCGTCTGAAGAAGTGGACCAAGGTGCAGCGGAGTTAGTGTTCATTATCAGAATTTAATATAAACAACATGAACACTATACAAAACAAGAAACGAGTAAACCGACAGCAAACAGTCCTGTCTGGTACAAAACACTGACAGAAACAATTACCCACAAACCCAAAGGAAAAACATGCTCCCTATGTGTGACTCCCAATCAGCAGCAACGAGCTTCAGCTGTGCCTGATTGGGAGCCACACACACACGGCCCAAAACAAAGAAATACAAAAACATAGAAAAAGGAACATAGAACGCCCACCCAATGTAACACCCTGGCCTAACCAAAATAAAGAACAAAAACCCCTCTCTATGGCCAGGGCGTCACAGTACCCCCCCCCAAAGGTGCGGACTCCGGCCGCAAAACCTGACTCTGAAGGGGAGGGTCCGGGTGGGCCTTCTTACGGCGGCGGCTCAGGTGCGGGACGTGGCCTCTGCTCCACCCTTGACGTCGCCCTCTTCGGTGGCGCACCTGGCCGCGCCGAAGGTCTGGTGGGCGACACTGACTGCGCCCGGCTGGCGACCGGCGATGGTTGCGCCCGGCTGGCGGGCGGCGATGGTTGCGCCCGGCTGGCGGGCGGCGATGGTTGCGCCCGGCTGGCGGGCGGCGATGGTTGCGCCCGGCTGGCAGGCGGCGATGGTTGCGTCTGGCTGGCGGGCGACCCTTGTTGCGCCCGGCTGGCGGGCGACCCTGGCTGCGCCCGGCTGGCGGGCGGCGATGGTTGCGCCTGGCTGGCGGGCGACCCTGGCTGCTCTGATGGCACTGACCCAGGATTCACCAGGCTGGGGAGACATGACAGAGGCCTGGCCCTAGGCGTAGGCACAGGACTCACCAGGCTGGCGGGCCTCCCTGGCCACTCCGGCAGGTCGGGGCAGTCTGGCCACTCCGGCAGGTCGGGGCAGTCTGGCCACTCCGGCAGGTCGGGGCAGTCTGGCCACTCCGGCAGGTCGGGGCAGTCTGGCCACTCCGGCAGGTCGGGGCAGTCTGGCCACTCCGGCAGTTCGGCGCAGTCTGGCCACTCCGGCAGTTCGGCGCAGTCTGGCCACTCCGGCAGTTCGGCGCAGTCTGGCCACTCCGGCAGTTCGGCGCAGTCTGGCCACTCCGGCAGTTCGGCGCAGTCTGGCCACTCCGGCAGTTCGGCGCAGTCTGGCCACTCCGGCAGTTCGGCGCAGTCTGGCCACTCCGGCAGTTCGGCGCAGTCTGGCCACTCCGGCAGTTCGGCGCAGTCTGGCCACTCCGGCAGTTCGGCGCAGTCTGGCCACTCCGGCAGTTCGGCGCAGTCTGGCCACTCCGGCAGTTCAGCGCAGTCTGGCCACTCCGGCAGTTCAGCGCAGTCTGGCCACTCCGGCAGTTCAGCGCAGTCTGGCCACTCCGGCAGTTCAGCGCAGTCTGGCCACTCCGGCAGTTCAGCGCAGTCTGACCTCTCTGGCGACTGTTGACTGGCGGGCAGCTCTGACGACTGTTGACTGGCGGGCAGCTCTGACGACTGTTGACTGGCGGGCAGCTCTGACGACTGTTGACTGGCGGGCAGCTCTGACGACTGTTGACTGGCGGGCAGCTCTGGTGACGGTTGACTGGCGGGCAGCTCTGACGACTGTTGACTGGCGGGCAGCTCCGACGACTGTTGACTGGCGGGCAGCTCCGACGACTGTTGACTGGCGGGCAGCTCCGACGACTGTTGACTGGCGGGCAGCTCCGACGACTGTTGACTGGCGGGCAGCTCCGACGACTGTTGACTGGCGGGCAGCTCTGACGACTGCTGACTGGCAGGGCTGGGGACACGCACCTTGGGCTTGGTGCGGGGAGCAGGGACGGGCCGGACAGGACTGGGGACATGCACTGTGGACTTGGTGCGGGGAGCAGGGACGGGCCAGACAGGACTGTGAACACGCACTGCTGAACTGAAGCGTGGAGCCGGTTTTGCCACTCGTCCTGGCTGGATGCCCTTCCTAGCACGGCATGTGCTGGGCATGTCCACCGGACGCACCGGGCTGTGCGGACGCACTGGCGACACAGCGCGCAACTCCGCCTCCCATGGCTCCTCCTCCAGATCTTCCTTCAGCAGGTCCTCAATAAACCACCTCATCTGCGTCTCCTCCTCTGCCGTCATCCCCCACGAGAGCAGTGGTCTGGGCTCCTCCTCTGCCCTTCCGGACCACCCCATTAGCCCCCCCAAAAAAATTTCTTGGGGGTGTCTTCCGGGCTTCCTCGACCGACGCCAGCGACCCCGTCTGCTGGCCGGCGTCTCCTCCATTGACCGGACCTCCCTCTTCCGCTGCTTGGTCCCTTGGTGGTGGGTAATTCTGTACGGCTGTCGTCTGAAGAAGTGGACCAAGGTGCAGCGGAGTTAGTGTTCATTATCAGAATTTAATATAAACAACATGAACACTATACAAAACAAGAAACGAGTAAACCGACAGCAAACAGTCCTGTCTGGTACAAAACACTGACAGAAACAATTACCCACAAACCCAAAGGAAAAACATGCTCCCTATGTGTGACTCCCAATCAGCAGCAACGAGCTTCAGCTGTGCCTGATTGGGAGCCACACACACACACGGCCCAAAACAAAGAAATACAAAAACATAGAAAAAGGAACATAGAACGCCCACCCAATGTAACACCCTGGCCTAACCAAAATAAAGAACAAAAACCCCTCTCTATGGCCAGGGCGTCACATTTATACAGTGTTATAACGATGTGCAAATAGTTAAACTACAAAAGGGAAAATAAATAAACATAAATATGAGTTGTATTTACAGCAGTGTTTGTTCTTCACTGGTTGCCCATTTCTTCGGGCAACAGGTTATGAATCTTGCTGCTGTGATGGCACACTGTGGTATTTCACCCAATTGACTATTCTCACTGAGTCTGTACATAGTCAAACCTTTCCTTAATATTGGGTCAGTCACAGTGGTCAGGTATTCTGCCACTGTGTACTCTCTGTTTGGGGCAAATAACATTCTAGTTTGCTCTGTTTTTTGGTCAATTTGTTCCAACCTGTCAAGTCATTTTACCTTTTTGTTTTCTCATGATTTGGTTGGGTCTAATTGTGTTGCTGTGCTGGGGCTCTGTTTGTGTTTGTGAAACAGAGCCACAGGACCAGCTTGCTTAGGGGACTCTTCTCCTGGTTAATTTCTCTGTAGGTGTTGGCTTTGTTATGGAAGGTTTGGGAATTACTTCCTTTTAGGTGTTTTTTTATTAACGACTCTTTTGCGGATTTTGATAATTAGCGGGTATCGGCCTAATTCTGCTCTGCATTAATTATGAATTTGGTGTTTTACGTTGTACACGAAGGATGTTTTTGCAGAATTCTTCATGCTGAGTCTTAATTTGGTGTTTGTCCCATTTTATGAATTCTTGGTTGGTGAGCGGACCACAGACATCACAACCATGAAGGGCAATGGGGTTCTATAACTGATTCAGATATGTTTAGCCAGATGATAATTGGGATGTCAAATTTGATGTTCCTTTTGATGATGTAGAAGGCCCTTCTTGCATTGTCTTTCAGATCGTTCACAGTTTTTTGGAAGTTACCTGTGGTGCTGATGTTTTGGACATTTTTTGGAACAGCGTTATTTTTGTCTTACTGCGATTTACTGTCAGGGCCCAGGTGTGGCAGAATATCTACATTAGGTGCTGCTGTAGGCCCTCCTTCGTTGGTAACAGAAGCACCAGATACTTAGCAAACAGTAGACATTTGACTTCAGATTCTAGTAGGGTGAGGCCGGGTGCTGCAGACTTTTCTAGTGCCCTCGGCAATTCATTGATATATATGTTGAGGGTGGGGCTTAAGCTGCTTCCCTGTCTCACCCCACGGCCATGAGGAAAGAAATGTGTGTTTTTTGTCAATATTAACCACACACTAGTTGTTTGTGTACATGGATTTTATAGTGTCAAATGTTTTTCCTCCAAAACCACTTTCCATCAATTTGTATAGCAGATCCTCTCTCTCTCTCTCTTTTTTTGAACAATTCTGCACTCGCCTCTTTCTTTAGAAAATAGTCATGTGTGGATAGGTATCATAAAGTAGGAGCTAGTACTGATCTGTGTGTGTTCCTCCAGCAGGAGCTTGTTGACACTGTAGCTGTATGGCCCTGTAGGCCTTTAGCGATCCCAGCAGGGCTGTGATATTTCTAGGATATGTCTAGGATCATGTATTTAACGGAAAGGAATGCCACATATTAATAATGGATTGAGAAAAATGTGAGAGAAGAATGCTTAATTGAGGACAGGATGGCATTATGGCTGTCGGGGCGAAGGAGGAGAATGAGGAGAGGAGAAGATCCTTCGCCTTACAGACAGAGAGAGAAAAAGATAGTGGGAGAGAGAGAAAGCGAGTTAGACAAACAGACAGCCAGACAGAGCAGTCAGAACGACAGACAGGTCCATTAGATTTAGTATTGCCCTCCACTTGTGTTTACTCGGGGTGCAGAAACAGTGTTTGGCCACCAAAGTGCTATTGATCAGATCATAATGTTATCTCCTCTCCAAAATACTGAGTGATCTGCTGTGTCAGGGCATTGACCCTGTCCTTATTACAGAGTGATCTGCTGTGTCGAGCCATTGACACTCTATAATACAGAGTGATCTGCTGTTTCAAGCCATTGACCCTCTGTATAGTACAGAGTGATCTGCTGTGTCAAGCAATTGACCCTCTCTATAGTACAGAGTCATCTGCTGTGTCAAGCCATTGACCCTCTCTATAGTACAGAGTGATCTTCTGTGTCAAGCCATTGACCCTCTCTATAATACAGAGTGATTAGTCAGCGTGTTAGTTCAATTGTGTTCTAGTCAATATGTAAAGATGTAAGGGAAGACGCTGGTAAAGACGAGAAGCAGGTACAGGGAGTGAACATTTAATATCAACGGACATGGAACAGGACGAGACAGCGTCTGGACATGAACACATAACGACATCAATGCTGACACAGGGAACAAATGGGGGAGTAGACAATTATAGACGGGGCAATCAACAAAGGGAAGGAGTCCAGGTGAGTCCAATGAGCGCTGCTGCGCGTAATGATGGTGACAGGTGTGCGTAATGAAGGGCAGCCTGGAGCAGGCGTGATAAAATACTTGCAGCGTCATCCAGGACAATCGGGGAGAACGTTCACTGTCCATCAGATTCAGGACTATTCCGACATTATTTATCCCCAGGGGAAGTACGAGCAAAACCACATAATGTACATTACACACATATTTACAAAATGGTTGCTTAAGAAAATGTATTCAATGAAGAGAGTCGAGAACTTGGTGTGTGAAAATGGGTGTTTATTGCCAATACATCTCTTGTTTACTAATACATCTCTTGTTTACTAATACATCTCTTGTTTACTAATGCCCCTTTTGTTTAATAAAACATCTATTGTTTACTAATTCCCCTACTTGTTTACAAATACATCTCTTGTTTACTAATACATATTTTGTTTACTAATACCTCTCTTGTTAATAATACTTATCTTATTTACTAATACATCTCTTGTTTACTAATACATATCTTGTTCACTAATACCTCTCTTGTTTACTAATACATATCTGGTTCACTAATACCTCTCTTGTTTCATAATACATATCTTCTTTACTGATGACTCTCGTTTACTAATACCCCTCTCGTTTACTAATACATATCTTGTTTACTAATACATATATTCTTTACTAATACACTGTCTTGAAAAAGTATTAATTCCCTTTGGCGTTATTTCTATTTTGTTGCATTAGAACCTGTAATTTAAATGAATTTTTATTTGGATGTCATGTAATGGACATACACAATATAGTCAAAATTGGTGAAGTGAAATGAAAAAAATAATTTGTTAAAAGAAATTCTACAAAGAATAAATACAAAGGAAAAGTGGTGCATGCATATGTATTCACCCCCTTTGCTATGAAGCCCCTAAATAAGATCTGGTGCAATCAATTACCTTCAGAAGTCAAATAATTAGTTAAATAAAGTCCACCTGTGTACAATCTAAGTGTCACATGATCTCAGAATATATATACCTGTTCTGAAAGGCCCCAGAGTCTGCAACACCATTAAGCAAGGGGATCCACCAAACAAGCGGCACCAAGACCAAGGAGCTCTCCAAACAGGTCAGGGACAAAGTTGTGGAGAAGTACAGATCAGAGTTCGGTTATAAAAAAATATCTGAAACTTTGAACATCCCACAAAGCACCATTAAATCCATTATTAAAACATGGAAAGAATATGGCACCACAACAAACCTACCAAGAGAGGGCCACCCACCAAAACTCACAGACCAGGCAAGGAGGGTATTAATTAGGTAGCCTAGTGGTTAGAGTGTTGAACTAGTAACCGAAAGGTTGCAAGATCAAATCCCTGAGCTGACAAGGTAAAAATCTGTCGTTCTGCCCCTGAACAAGGCAGTTAACCCACTGTTCCTTGGCCGTCTTTGAAAATAAGAATTTGTTCTTAACTGACTTGCCTAGTTAAATAAAGGTAAAAAAAATAAATAAATCTAAAATCAGAGAGGCATCAAAGAGACCAAAGATAAACCCAAAGGAGCTGCATAGCTACACAGTTGAGATTGGAGTACTTGTCCATAGGACCAGTTTAAGCTGCACACTCCACAGAGCTGGGCTTTACGGAAGAGTGGTCAGAAAAAATTGCTTAAAGAAAAAAATAAGCCAACATCTTTGGTGTTTGCCAAAAGGCATGTGGGAGACTCCCCAAACATATGGAAGAAGGTACTCTGGTCAGATGAGATAAAATGTAGCTTGTTGGCCATCAAGGAAAACGCTATGTCAACACCTGGTTGGGTTTGCGCCATCACCCGAGAACACCATCCAAGCATGGTGGTGGCAGCATCATGCTGTAGGTATTTTTTCATCGGCAGGGACTGGGAAACTGGTCAGAATTGAAGAAATTATTAATGTTGCTAAATACAGAGAATTCCTTGAGGGAAACCTGTTTCAGTCTTCCAGAGATTTGAGACTGGGACGGAGGTTCACCTTCCAGCAGGACAATGACCCTAAGCATATTGCTAAAGCAACACTCGAGTGGAAACAATTAAATGTGTTGGAATGGCCTTGTCAAAGCCCAGACCTCAATCCAATTTAGAATCTGTGGTATGACTTAAAGATTTCTGTACACCAGCGGAACCCATCCAACTTGAAGGAGCTGGAGCAGTTTTGCCTTGAAGAATGGGCAAAAAACCCAGTGGCTAGAAGTATCAAGCTTATAGAGACATACCCCAAGAGACTTGCAGCTGTAATTGCTGTAAAAGGTGGCTCTACAACATATTGACTTTGGGGGGTGAATAGTTACGCACGCTCAAGTTTTCTGTTTTTTTGTCTTATTTGTTGTTTGTTTCACAAGAAAAAATATTTTGCATCTTCAAAGTGGTAGGCATGTTGTGTAAATCAAATGATGCAAACCCCCCAAAAATCTATTTTAATTTCAGGTTATAAGGCAACAAAATAGGAAAAATTCCAAGGGGGTGAACACTTTCGCAAGCCACTGTACATCTCTTCTTTCCTAATATATATCTTCTTTATCAATACACCTCTTTTTTACTAATACCTCTCACGTTTACTAATCTCTGTCTAATCTCTGTCAAGTTTACTAATGCCTCTCTTGTTTACTAAGACCTATATTGTTTACTAATACATCTCCTGTTTACTAATACATCTCTTCTTTACTAATACCTCTATTCTTCAATATCACCCCTCTAGTTTACTTATATATCTATTTTTTGCTAATGCCTCTCTTGTTTACTAGTACCTATCTTGTTTACTAGTACCTCTTTTGTTTACTAATACCTCTCTTGCTTACTAATACATATCTTTTTTACTAATACATATCTTGTTTACTAATACATATCTTCTTACTAATACATATCTTCTTACTAATACATATCTTCTTTACTAATACATATCTTGTTTACTATACATATCTTGTTTACTAATACATATCTTGTTTACTAATACATATCTTCTTACTAATACATATCTTCTTACTAATACATATCTTCTTTACTAATACATATCTTGTTTACTATACATATCTTGTTTACTAATACATATCTTGTTTACTAATACATATCTTCTTACTAATACATCTCTTCTTTACTAATACATATCTTGTTTACTAATACATATCTTCTTACTAATACATATCTTGTTTACTAATACATATCTTCTTACTAATACATATCTTGTTTACTAATACATCTCTTGTTTACTAATACATCTCTTGTTTGCTAATACATCTATTATTGTTCACTAATACCTCTCTTGTTTACCAATATCTATTCTGCTGTGAGTGAGAGAACTTAAGGAGGGGAGAGAGGAACACATGGTACAGATAAAAGCCCACCTCAGACCCGGACCACAACCTCAATACCACAATGGGACAGACAACACAGGACCTACCAGCCCAACAGACCCCACCCCCTCCTAACAGCCTCCCTGTCAGCTTCCCCTGATAGCTCTCCTAACAACACCCACACATAACCTGAGGACACACAAAAGCCAGCCATTGTGCTTCTCATTGACTCAAAGATAATACACTTTTTCCAAAACACAAAGTGGCTAAACTCTGGTGCCCAAATACTAGACATGCCCTGGAGCTGTTGTCAGAGAATCAACTAGGGTCCCTCAGCTACATTATAATTCACACGGGCACAAATGACCTGAGGGCCCAGCAAGAAAGGGTGGCCACAGCAGGAAAGGGAGTGATTGACAAAGCTTATTCCACTTTCCCCAGCACACAAGTGGTTATCTCCACCCTGCTATGGCGAAAATACATTAATCTTGCCACCATACAGCGGGTGAATGCAAGCATTTCCTCGGACTGTGCCTCAAAAACAAATGTCTACCTGGCCCCAGACAAGCGAGACACCCTCCCAGACCTGCAAGACCCCCTCCCGAACGACCTTCCCCCAAGAGAATCCATGCCAAGAGGACATATACCCAGACCACAGCTTCACCAGCCACACCCCAACCAGCTGAAACCACCCCAAACAAACCCTGGCCACACCCTATATAGGCCCCCACAGATCAGACCTATGCCCTTTTGACCCCCCCCCCCCCATGCACACTGCAGCAAGGAACTCAACATGACAGCAGCACATATGTCAAGGCCTTGAGCAGAGAAACAGGCCCAACCCCCACTAATGCACAACCCCAAGCCCCATCCTGTGACCTAAGATGTATCAGATGCTCAACATGCTCTGCTCACACCTACTGTGATGGTCCGGGCCTAAACCACACAAAAACAACACGAGACACTATGGAACACAAAGCTTTAACTATCTCATCCTGGAATATACAAGGTCTGAGGTCATCTGCCTTTGGCCTAAAGAGCAGGAACCCAGACTTTGGAAATACAGACATTGTCATCCTACGAGAAACATGGTATAGAAGAAACGGACACACTGGTTACCCTCTAGGTTATAGAGAGCTGGTAGTCCCATCCACCAAACTACCAGGTGTGAAACAGGGAAGAGACCCAGGGGGAATGCTAATTTGGTATAGAGCAGACCTAACCCACCCTATTAAATTATTCAAAACAGGAACATTTTGCATCTGGATAGAAAATAATAAGGAAATTATCTCAACAGAGAAAAATGTCCTCATGTGTGCTAGCTATATCCCCTAAATAGAATCACATTACTTTAACGATGACAGATTCTCCATCCTAGAGGGGTGGACTAAACACCTCCCTCTGCAATTGGATCCTGGATTTCCTGACAGGCCACCCCCAGGTGGTAAGGGTAGGTACAGTGAGGGAAAAAAGTATTTGATCCCCTGCTGATTTTCTACATTTGCCCACTGACAAAGAAATGATCAGTCTATAATTTTAATGGTAGGTTTATTTGAACTGTGAGAGACAGAATAACAACAACGAAAAATCCAGAAAAACGCATGTCAAAAATGTTATAAATGATTTGCATTTTAATGAGGGAAATAAGTATTTGACCCCCTCTCAATCAGAAAGATTTCTGGCTCCCAGGTGTCTTTTATACAGGTAATGAGCTGAGATTAGGAGCACACTCTTAAACGGAGTGCTCCTAATCTCCGCTTGTTACCTGTATAAAAGACACCTGTCCACAGAAGCAATCAATCAATCAGATTCCAAACTCTCCGCCATGGCCAAGACCAAAGAGCTCTCCAAGGATGTCAGGGACAAGATTGTAGAGCTACACAAGGCTGGAATGGGCTACAAGACCATCGCCAAGCAGTTTGGTGAGAAGGTGACAACAGTTGGTGCGATTATTCGCAAATGGAAGAAACACAAAAGAACTGTCAATCTCCCTTGGCCTGGGGCTCCATGCAAGATCTCACCTCGTGGAGTTGCAATGATCATGAGAACGGTGAGGAATCAGCCCAGAACTACACGGGAGGATCTTGTCAATGATCTCAAGGCAGCTGGGACCATAGTCACCAAGAAAACAATTGGTAACACACTGCGCCTTGAAGGACTGAAATCCTGCAGTGCCCGCAAGGTCCCCCTGCTCAAGAAAGCACATATACATGCCCGTCTGAAGTTTGCCAGTGAACAACTGAATGATTCAGAGGACAACTGGGTGAAAGTGTTGTGGTCAGATGAGACCAAAATGGAGCTCTTTGGCATCAACTCAACTCGCCATGTTTGGAGGAGGAGGAATGCTGCCTATGACCCCAAGAACACCATCCCCACCGTCAAACATTGAGGTGGAAACATTATGCTTTGGGGGTGTTTTTCTGCTAAGGGGACAGGACAACTTCACCGCATCAAAGGGACAATGGACGGGGCCATGTACCGTCAAATCTTGGGTGAAAACCTCCTTCCTTCAGCCAGGGCATTGAAAACGGGGAGGAGTTGCAATCTAATGCAGAGATAGCCTGCAAAGTTCTGTCATACTTTCCAGGTCTATACCCAAACAGTTCGAACTTCTAATTTTAAAAATGAATCTCTCCATAAATAAGTCTCTCACTGTTGCCGCCTGCTATCGACCCCCCTCCACTCCCAGCTGTGCCCTGGACACCATTTGTGAATTGATCGCCCCCCATCTAGCCTCAGAGTTCGTTCTGTTAGGTGACCTAAACTGGGATATGCTTAACACCCCGGCAGTCCTACAATTTAAGCTAGATGCCCTCAATCTCACACAAATCATCAAGGAACCCACCAGGTACAACCCCAAATCCGTAAACATGGGCACCCTCATAGACGTTATCCTGACCAACTTGCCCTCCAAATACACCTGTTTTCAATCAGGATCTCAGCGATCACTGCCTCATTCACTCCAGACCTGACTGCCCTTGACCAGCACAAAAACATCCTGTGGCGGACTGCAATAGCATCGAATAGTCCCCGTGATATGCAACTGTTCAGGGAATTCAGGAACCAATACACGCAGTTAGTCAGGAAAGCGAAGGATAGCTTTTTCAAGCAGAAATTTGCATCCTGTAGCTCTAACTCCAAAAAGTTTTGGGACACTGTAAAGTCCATGGAGAACAAGAGTACCTCCTCCCAGCTGCCCACTGCACTGAGGCTAGGTAACACAGTCACCACCGATAAATCCATGATAATCGAAAATTTCAATAGCATTTCTCAACGGCTGGCCATGCCTTCCTCCTGGCTACTCCAACCCCGGCCAACAGCTCTGCCCCCCCTGCAGCTACTCGCCCAAGCCTCCCCAGCTTCTCCTTCACCCAAATCCAGATAGCAGATGTTCTGAAAGAGCTGCAAAACCAGGACCTGTACAAATCAGCTGGGTTAGACAATCTGGACCCTCTCTTTCTAAAGCTATCCGCTGCCATTGTTGCAACCCCTATTACCAGTCTGTTCAACCTCTCTTTCGTATCGTCCGAGATCCCTAAAGATTGGAAAGCTGCCGCGGTCATCCCCATCTTCAAAGGGGGTGACACCCTAGACCCAAACTGTTACAGACCTATTTCCATCATGCCCTGCCTATCCAAAGTCTTCGAAAGCCAAGTTAATAAACAGATCACTGACCATTTCGAATCCCACCATACCTTCTCCGCTGTGCAATCCGGTTTCCGAGCCGGTCACGGGTGTACCTCAGCCACTCTCAAGGTACTAAATGATATCATAACCGCCATCAATAAAAAACAGTACTGTGCAGCCGTCTTCATCGACCTGGCCAAGGCTTTCGACTCTGTCAATCACTGTATTCTTATCGGCAGACTCAATAGCCTTGGTTTTTCTAACAACAGTCCTGTGTGGCTCAGTTGGTAGAGCATGGTGTTTGCAATGCCAGGGTTGTGGGTTTGATTCCCACGGGGGACTGGTACGGAAAAAAAAATGTAGGAAATGTGTGCATTCACTACTGTAAGTCGCATTGGATTAGAGTGTCTGCTAAATTATGTAAATGTAAAAAATAACTTCCTTGCCTGGTTCACCAACTACTTTGCAGACAGAGTTCAGTGTGTCAAATTGGAGGGCATGTTGTCTGGACCTCTGGCAGTGTCTATAGGGTACCACAGGGTTCAATTCTCGGTCTGACTCTTTTCTCTGTATATATCAATGATGTCGCTCCTCTCTCTCTCTCTCTCTCTCTCTCTCTCTCTCTCTCTCTCTCTCTCTCTCTCTCTCTCTCTCTCTCTCTCTCTCTCTCTCTCTCTCTCTCTCTCTCTCTCTCTCTCTCTCCTCTCCCTGCCATAAAATATGGATGGTACCAGTTTTGGGCACTGAGAGCCTCTGGCAGAGTGCGGTGCTCTGTCTCTGAAAAGACCCGGCTTGTGCACCTAAACAGCAATCTGTCAACATGTCAGCAACACATGTTTTGTAAAAAAATAGAAAACACTTCTTCCGTGGTCCTCCTTTTCAACCGTTCGCTGCACCCGCCTGCCCAACTAGCATCACCACCCTGGACGGTTCCGACCTAGAATATGTGGATCACTACAAATACCTACGTGTCTGGCTAGACTGTAAACTCTCCTTCCAGACTCATATTAAACATCTCCAATCCAAAATCAATCCAAAATCTATTTCGCAATAAAGCCTCCTTCACTCACGCCGCCAATCTTACCCTAGTAAAACTGACTATCCTACCGATCCTCGACTTCGGCGATGTCATCTACAAAATACCTTCCAATACTCTACTCAGCAAACTGGATGCAGTCTATCACAGTGCCATCCGTTTTGTTCCCAAATCACCTTATACCACCCACCACTGTGACCTGTATGCTCTCGTTGGCTGGCCCTTGCTTCATATTCGTCGCCAGACCCACTGGCTCCAGGTCATCTATAAGACTATGCTTGGTAAAGCTCCACCTTATCTCAGTTCACTGGTCACGATAACAACACTCACCCGTAGCACACGCTCCAGCAGGTATATCTCACTGGTCATCCCCAAAGCCAACACCTCATTTGGCCGCCTTTCATTCCAGTTCTCTGCTGCCAGTGACTGGAACGAGTTGCAAAAATTGCTTAAGTTGGAGACTTTTATTTCCCTCACCAACTTGAAACATCAGCTATCTGAGCAGCTAACCGATCGCTGCAGCTGTACATAGCCCATCTGTACATTGCCCACCCTATCTACCTACCTCATCCCCTTACTGTTTTTATTTTATTTACTTTCCTGCTCTTTTTGCACAGCAGTATCTCTACATGCACATCTTCATATGCTCATTTATCACTCCAGTGTTAATCTGCTAAATTGTAAATATTTGCTCCTATGGCCTATTTATTGCCTACCTCCTCATGCCTTTTGCACACAATGTATATAGACTTTCTTTTTCTACTGTATCATTGACTTGTTTATTATGTTATTGGCTTGTTTGTTTACTCCATGTGTAACTCTGTGTTGTTGTCTGTGTCACACTGCTTAGCTTTATCTTGGCCAGGTCGCAGTTGTAAATGAGAACTTGTTCTCAACTTGCCTACCTGGTTAAATAAAGGTGAAATAAAAATTAATAAATAAATAGCCTACTAGAATCTGGAGTCAAATGTCTACTGTTTGCTGATGATCTGGTGCTTCTGTCCCTAGCCAAGGAGGGCCAACAGCAACACCTAGATCTTCTGCACAGATTCTGACAGTAAATCTCAGTAAGAAAAATATAATGGTGTTCAAAAAAGGTCCAGTTGTGGACCACAACTGCAAATTCCATCTAGACACGGTTGCCCTAGAGCACATAGAAAACTATACATACCACGGCCTAAACATCAGCACCACAGTTTACTTCCACAAAACTGTGAACAATCTGAGAGACAAGGCAAGAAGGGCCTTCTATGCCATCAAAAGGAACATAAAACTTGACATACCAATTAGGATCTGGCTATAAATACTTGAATCAGTTATAGAACCAATTGCTCTTTACGATTGTGAGGTCTGGGGTCTGCTCACCAACCAAGAATTCGCAAAATAGGACAAAAAACAAATTGAGACTGCATGCAAACACCAGATAATGCATGTAAAGCAGAATTAGGCCTAAACCCGCTAATTATCAAAATCCAGAAAAGAGCCGTTAAACTCTAAAGTCATCATCTACAAAGAGATTAACCTAGAGAAGACTCCCCTATGCAAGCAGGTCCTGGGGCTCTGTTCATAAACACAAACATACCCCACAGAGCCACAGGACAGCAACACAATTAGACCCAACCAAATCATGAGAAAATTAACAAAAAAACTGAATGCTATTTGGCCCTAAGCAGATAGTACAGAGTGGCAGAATACCTTACCACCGTGACTGACCCAAACGTAAGGAAAGCTTTGACTATGTACAGACTCAGTGAGCATAGCATTGCTATTGAGAAAAGCAGCCGTAAGCAGATCTGGCTCTCAAGAGAAGACAGGCTATGTGCACACTAGCCAAAAAATGTGGTGGAAACTGAGCTGCACTTCCTAACATCCTGCCAAATGTATGACCATATTAGAAACACATATTTCCCTCAGACTACACAGACCCACAAAGAATTCGAAAACAAATCAAATTTTGATCAACTCTCATATCTGCTGGGTGAAATACCAGTGTGCAATCACAGTAGAAAGTTTTGTTTAAGGACCGACGCAGGAGACCTGAAGCAAGTACAGTGAGTGAACATTTAATGGAAACAGACATCAAACAAAACAAGAACAGCGTCTGGATGGGGGGAACAAAATGACATTACGACAATAATGCTGACATGGGGAACAAAACTGAGGAACAGACAGATATAGAGGGGGCAATCAACAACGTGAAGGAGTCCAGGTGACTCCAATGAGCACTGATTCGCGTAATGATGGTGACAGGTGTGAGAAATGAAGGGCAGCCTGGCGCCCTCGAGTGCCAGAGAGAGGGAGTGGGAGCCGGTGTGACAGTACCCACCCTCCAGGCGCGCCATCCGGCATCCCACCTGGGCGAGCCTCACGGGCCGGCCGAGGTATTTGCGCTGGACAAGCCGGCTGAGGCGTGGGAGCCTGACGATCCGGCTGAGGTGTGAAAGCCTGACGATCCTGCTGAGGAGTGGGAGCCTGATGGGCCGGCTGAGGCATGACGTGGGATGGGAGCTTGCCGAGCCAACCGAGGCAAGGAAACCTCTCAAACCAGCTAAGGCGGGAAGCCCGACGAGCCAGCTGAGGCACCTCCGGTTCCATCAGCGGCAGCACCCGGACCCGACGTCACCACCAAATACAAAAAACAAGAACTCCCTGATGCTTCAAATAGTGGTGTCAACATTCTGTAAGGACCGACGCTGGAGACGAGAAGCATGTACAGTGAGTGAACATTTAATGAAAAATGGACATCAAGCAAAACAAGAACAGCTTCTGGATGGGGGTTAAAAAACGACATTACGGCATTAATGCTGACACAGGGAACAAAACTGAGGAACAGACAGATATGGAGGGTGCAATCAACAAAGTGAAGGAGTCCAGGTGAGTCCAATGAGAGCTTATGCGCGTAATGATGGGTACAGGTGTGCGTAATGAAGGGCAGCCTGGTGCCCTCAGGCACCAGAGAGGGAGAGCGGGAGCCGGCGTGACAATTTGTGACCTGTTGCCAAAAGAAAATGGCAACCATTGAAGATCAAACGCCAATGTAAATACATCCCATATTTATGTTTATTTATTTTCCTTTTGTACTTTAACTATGTGCACATCGTTACAACGCTGTATATAGACATACTGTGACATTTGAAATGTCTCTATTATTTTGGAACTTGTGTGAGTGTAATATTTGCTGTTCACGTTTTATTGTGTATTTCACTTTTGTTTATCCATTTGACTTGCTTTGGCGAATGTAAACGTATGTTTCCCATGCCAATAAAGCCCCTTGAATAGAATTGAGAGCAAGATGGAGAGCAAGGAGGAGGGAGAGAAAGAGGAGAGAGAGAGCGAGAGAGAGAGAGAGAGAGAGAGTGTGTGTGTGTCAAACTTCTGCAAGACTGGTGATAGTATTTAGCCATCAAATTTTCAATAATGCGTAGCAGACTAAAATACAGGAGGCAATACATCACAAATACTTGATTACATTTTTCCACACATTATTTTTTTCTAATAATAAAGTCAAACTCAGCACGACGGCGTGGGGAAATATGTCCATGTCACCAGCTAATAGCGTCGTTGTCCATGAATTTTCCTGTTAATAGATGTCAAAACGTTTCATGGAAGCCACTTGGGCTGTTGTTGATGCCGGTCCCACTCAGCGAGCCGGAATACACTTACATAACCAAATGTACCAGTACCAAGTTGTCACCCACTAGTAACAAGGCCTGGCTCACTCTTTCGACATTTACTGAGAGGTCCTGCTTCTCTGTGATGGAGCATTGAGTCTATTTGAATCCTCAAAGTCTAAACACACATACCCAACATAGATGACCTTGTTCAAAAGTCTTCTAATCCTTCCTTCCATCATTTTTTTATTTTTTTATTTTACCTTTATTTAACTAGGCAAGTCAGTTAAGAACAAATTCTTATTTTCAATGACGGCCTAGGAACAGTGGGTTAACTGCCTTGTTCAGGGGCAGAACAACAGATTTGTACCTTGTCAGCTCGGGGATTCGAACTGGCCCTTCCTTCCTCCCATCCATCCATCCATCCATCGGCACTGAAAGCAAATCCATGGTATCAGCACCAATCATATCGCTTTTACCTATCCTACTTTTTCCAGATCATTGTCTAAGAAGATGAGGAGAGGGGGATGCCCCTTCAGACAATTGAGACACATCCCTATTTCATCTAGATAGCCTCTCTGTAGCTTCCAGCTCTGATGAAGGAGATGAGGAGAGGAGGATGCCCCTGTAGACTGTTGAAACACATCCCTGTTTCCCCTAGCTAGCCTCTCTGTAGCTTCCTGCTCTGATGAAGGAGATGAGGAGAGGAGGATGCCCCTGTAGACTGTTGAAACACATCCCTGTTTCCCCTAGCTAGCCTCTCTGTAGCTTCCTGCTCTGATGAAGGAGATGAGGAGAGGAGGATGCCCCTGTAGACTGTTGAAACACATCCCTGTTTCCCCTAGCTAGCCTCTCTGTAGCTTCCAGCTCTGATGAAGGAGATGAGGAGAGGAGGATGCCCCTGTAGACTGTTGAAACACATCCCTGTTTCCCCTAGCTAGCCTCTCTGTAGCTTCCAGCTCTGATGAAGGAGATGAGGAGAGGAGGATGCCCCTGTAGACTATTGAAACACATCCCTGTTTCCCCTAGCTAGCCTCTCAGTAACTTCCTGCTCTGATGAAGGAGAGGAGAAAACAAATAGAAGAGACCTCGGTATCATTTGTCCATAAAAAGCAAGATATAAGGCATTTATAACTCATTCATAAGGCATTCATAAGACATTTATAAGGATTTTAAAAGGCATTTATAAGGCATTCATAAGGCATTTATAACTCATTTATAAGGCATTCGTAAGGCATTCATAAGGCATTCATAAGACATTTACAAACCGTTTGCTCTCATAATAACTGGGCATGATATTGTAGTGGAGAAGTTGGAGAGGAACAGACTGAAGATCATAAAACGTGCAGACCAGTTCAGGAGGACTATGTTCTGCGTACTGGACATGGATCACACCTTTATGACAGGTATTGAGGGACCTAATTTGTGTTTCATCCTGTTCAGATAAACACTTCCTTCTCATGCACACACAGACGCACACACACACACACACACACACACACACACACACACACACACACACACACACACACACAAACACGCACACATATGCACACACACACACACATAAACACACACACCAACACACCCACACACACGCACACACACACACACACACACACATACACACAGTTACAAGGGCATCTAATCTACCTCTGTTTCCAAGGCTACAGGAAAAACCATTTCTGTGATTATCCAGATTAAATCGTTCGACAGATATGTTTTAGCACAGTCATCCTCAATCCATCTCAACGAGCAATGATGGGAACAATAGATTAGTCACTAGACATCCACGCTACAGAGGACAACATTGGCTTTGTCCTCAGAATAGATGAGCAGGTACATCAGTGACTTGCTTCTGAATTTAGGAATAAGGTTGTGGTTAGCATAAGGGTTTTAGGTGTTTATTTTTGATGCAGATAAAGAGTTGTGCTTCTGTCCTTCGTAGGACAGTCAAATAGTGACGCCCCAGAGGTGCTTGTAGGAAGTAGAAAATGTTCTGCTGCTGGCTCAAAGCAGCCATGTTGTTAATTCTAATGCCATTTCCTGCTATCAAAAGGAACTCACTTTTCAAATCAAGTTAAATCACGTTGTGTGAGTTTGTAATATTTCCTAACAGTACCACTGTACAGTTGGTAAGCCTTGCCAGAGTATTTATCTACTAATTTTGTGTAGTCATTTCTGGGCTTGATCAATCGTATGATTCATTTCAACCCTTAATCATTGTTTGGTTAGACTTCTGCTGAGACACGCACACACACACACACACACACACACACACACATACACGCACGCTTAAGCACCCCCCCCCCACACACACGCACACATACACACACACACACACACACGCACGCTTAAGCACCACGCACACACACACACACACACACGCACGCTTAAGCACCCCCCACCACACACGCACACACACACACACACGCACACATACACACACACGCACACGCACACACACCCACGCACGCTTAAGCACTCCCCACCACACACGCACACGCACACACACAAACCCACCCCCCCAACTGACACACAGTATGTGACCCAATGAAAACCAAACTGTCAGCTGTGAAATTGCTTTAACCTACCTTCACTTCCACGCATGCTAAGACAGGAAAGACACTAAGTCACATTGACACACTCCTCCTCTCCTCCCTCCTCCTCTCCTCCCTCCTCCTCTCCTCCCTCCTCCTCTCCTCCCTCCTCCTCTCCTGCCCACCATTCCTCTGTCCTGTCCTGGCATCTCGACGAAACAGAGAAACATATCTTCTCCCTAACATCTCCAGCACCACCCCAACATCAATATATGTGAAAATGGAGAGTTTCTATGTTTTGTAGTAAAAAACATAGAGGAAGATAAGTATTTCCAATTACATCATCATGCAATTAGTAAGCAATGCCTACTCATATTTGGTTAAAATCGCATGATGCACACTCATAATGTCATTGGAAACACTTATCTTTCTCTTATCTTTTTAGGTGAGGAGAAAGGAGAGGGGGAGGGAGGAGGAGAGGAGGAGGGAGGAGAGGGGGAGGGAGGAGAGGAGGGAGGAGGGGAGGAGGGAGGAGAGGAGGGAGGAGAGGAGGAGGAAGGAGAGGGGGAAGGAGGAGAAGAGGAGGGAGGAGAGGTGGAGGAGGAGAAGAGGAGGAGAGGAGGAGGAAAGGAGGAGGGGAGGAGGAGAAGATGAGGGAGGAGAGGAGGAGGGAGGAGAGGTGGAGGATGGAGAGGAGGGAGGAGAGGAGAGGAGGAGGGAGGAGGAGAGGCTGAAAAAGAGGAGGTGGGAGGAGAGGAGGAGAGAGGAGGAGATGAGGAGGAAAGAGAGGACGGGGGAGGAGAGGAGGAGGAAAGAGAGCAGGAGGGAGGAGAGGATAGGAGGAGGGAGGAGAGGAGGAGCATGGAGAGGAAGAAATAGGGACAATATTGATGTAATCCTACAGGAACACAATCCCCATCAGAGTAAAATAACAACTAACTGCAGACATGCAGACAGTGAGGAAGTCTTTCTATCCTCTAGCATTGCTCTCTTCCTCTGTGTGTGTGTGTGTGTGTGTGTGTGTGTGTGTGTGTGTGTGTGTGTGTGTGTGTGTGTGTGTGTGTGTGTGTGTGTGTGTGTGTGCGTGTGTGTTCGTGTCTGATTCTGCATGCATATGCGGGCATGCAAGTGTGTTTGGTCTCTATAATGTTTCCCAGTACAAAAGGAATGAAATTGAAGCGAAAACCTAATATGATTTTCCATTAGCAGATTCCAGGACGTTTCATCCAGCCTTTTCACATACTTCTGAAGCTGGGGCTCAACCCTTTACACTGGTGGGAATTGGCTTATATGGATAGGGCTACATTTAAATGTTTCTTACAGAAGAGATATGGAAAGCATATGCATAACCATGGTAGCAATTGAAAGGGAACCGTTTGGAGATTATGCGAAAATGATTAGACCAATTCACCTGACACAAGACTGAATCCAAACATTACACTTTTGATTTTATGTGCATTTTACATTTACTGTACTTTTCACCACATTTGTTTATAGCGAAATCTGAAAATACTCTGGATACATTCAGTAACATGGTAAGAATATTCCTGGAAAATTTGGGGTAGGTGCAACGTACTGTAAGACAAAACAATGACAAGGGTTTGAGTGAGAGGACTATCTGGTGGCCCCACACCTCTCCAAAAAGTTATTATGTAATTCCAATGCATTTTTATGACTCAAAGAAGATTGTTCAACTATAAGGTGCTTTTTTGATCTCTCCTAGCTGTGCCATTGAGGAACTGGAGCAAGCACACTGGTAGTTGTTTTGTTTGGAACACAGCCCTGCATCCCCTCCCTCACACAATTACTATTGTTGTTTACGCAATCTGTCTATTATACATCTGGGTCAAGTGGGCATCATTCTATCAACAACATGACTAGCTAAGTTATAAAATATGGTATTACAGTGTTAGGCTTTTACAGTGAGTTCAGAGAAGCATATCGTACTTTTGATGTACATAATAAGGGACAAGGGCATCGTTAAGGGTGGGGGGGACATTAATTATTAAATGTTTTGATAATTATTTGTTTATTATTTAAAAAATGTTAGACACAAAAATCTGTTTAAAATTTAAAACGTATAACCATAATCAGATCAGGAAACTCTACCCAATCATCCCATTTGTACTCCCCATAATGCACATGGTTTTCTGTCCATTCTCCACAAGGAGAAAAAATAAATACCGCTGATCTGACAGTTACTCCGGCATGTAGCCTAAGCATTCACGAGAGATAACCACTATGCCCACCTCAAAAACGAAATCGGGTTTCCAGAAAAGGAAAGAAAGGAAACAGACAAATACAGCAAAATTCAGAAGAAAAAAAACAAGAAGGTTTTGAGTCGTAAGTCAGTGCAGACGGCCTGCCGAACTGAGTAGCCTAGCAAGCCAATATAGCTAGCTTGATAGCTTGCTAGCTACAGGTAGCTGCCTACCGTGGACTCACTCGGCTTGGTCAGAGCAGTAATTATTAACAGGATGATGATGATGATGAGCTACTCCCACCAGCTATGGCTAGCTAATGAGATATTATTTAGATATTATTATAACTGTATTCTCCAATATTTGCGTGATATTTGTTAGCTAGCTAGACTAAAATTAAACACTCCTTCTGTGGCCTCCAACTGCTTTTAAATGCTAGTAAAACTAAATGCATGCCCTTCAACCGATTGCTGCCCGCACCCTCCCGCCCAACTAGCATCACTACACTGGACGGTTCTGACCTAGAATATGTGGACAACTACAAATACCTAGGTGTCTGATTAGACTGTAAACTCTCCTTCCAACAAAGCCTCCTTCACTCATTCTGCCAAACATACCCTCGTAAAACTGACTATCCTACCGATCCTTGACTTCGACGACGTCATCTACAAAAAAGCCTCCAACACTCTACTCAGCAAACTGGATGTAGTCTATCACAGTGCCATCTGTTTTGTCACCAAAGCCCCATACACTACCCACCACTGCAATCTGTATGCTCTCATTGGCTGGCCCTCACTACATATTCGTCACCAAACCCACTGGCTCCAGGCAATCTATAAGTCTCTGCTAGGTAAAGTCCTGCCTTATCTCCGCTCACTGGTCACCATAGCAACACCCACCCGTAGCACGCGCTCCAGCAGGTATATTTCACTGGTCACCCCCAAAGCCAACACTTCCTTTGGCCTCCTTTCCTTCCAGTTCTCTGCTGCCAATCACTGAAGCTGGAGTCTTATTTCTCCCTCTCTAACTTAAAGCATCAGCTGTCAGAGCAGTTTACCGATCACTGTACCTGTACACAGCCAATCTGTAAATAGCACACCCAACTACCTTATACCCATATTATTACTTACCCTCTTGCACCCCAGTATCTCTACTTGCACATCATCATCTGCACATCTATCACTCCAGTGTTAATGCTGAATTGTAATTATTTTGCCTCTATAGCCTATTTATTGCCTTACCTCCCTACTCTTCTACATTTGCACACACTGAACATAGATTTTTGTATTGTGTTATTTGATTGCACATTTGTTTATGTGTAACTCTGTGTTGTTGATTTTGTCACACTGCTTTGCTTTATCTTGGCCAGGTCGCAGTTGTAAATGAGAACTTGTTCTCAACTGGCTTGCGTACCTGGTTAAATAAAGGTGAAATCAAAAAATATATAATAATGAATAATTACCTAACATGTAGCCTACCTATCCATACTCTACATTTACATAATTTAGCAGACACTCTTATCCAGAGCAACTTACAGTAGTGAATGCATACATTTCTTTTTTCTGTGCTGGCCCCCTGTGGGAATCAAACCCACAACCCTGGCGTTGCAAACACCATACTCTACCAACTGAGTTACAGGGAAGGCTGGCTGGCTGGCTGGCTGGCTGGCTGGCTGGCTGGCTGGCTGGCTGGCTGGCTGGCTGGCTGGCTGGCTGGCTGGCTGCTGCGGTTAGGACATCTACTTTGTGCATGACACAAGTCATTTTCCAACAATTGTTTACAGACAGATTATTTCACTTACAATTCACTGTATCACAATTCCAGTGGGTCAGAAGTTTACATACACTAAGTTGACTGTGCCTTCACACAGCTTGGAAAGTTCCAGAAAATGATGTCATGGCATTAGAAGCTTCTGATAGGCTAATTGACATAATTTTAGTCAATTGGAGGTGTACATGTGGATGTATTTCAAGGCCTACCTTCAAACTCAGTGCCTCTTTGCTTGACATCATGGGAAAATAAAAATAATCAGCCAAGACCTCAGAAAAACAAATTGTAGACCCCCACAAGATTGGTTCATCCTTGGGAGCAATTTCCAAATGCCTGAAGGTACCACGTTCATCTGTACAAACAATAGTACACAAGTATAAACACCCTGGGACCATGCAGCTGTCATACCACTCAGGAAGGAGACGCGTTCTGTCTCCTAGAGATGAACGTATTTTGGTGCGAAAAGTGCAAATCAATCCCAGAAAAACAGCAAAGGACCTTGCGAAGATGCTGGAGGAAACAGGTACAAAAGTATCTATATCCACACTAAAACGAGTCCTATATCGACATAACCTGAAAGGCCGCTCAGCAAGGAAGAAGCCACTGCTACAAAACTGCCATTAAAACCCAGACTGCGGAATGCAACTGCACATGGGGACAAAGACCGTACTTTTTGGAGAAATGTCCTCTGATCTGATGAATGACCATCATTATGTTTGCAGGAAAAATGCTTGCAAGCCGAAGAACACCATGCCAACCGTGAAGCATGGTGGTGGCAGCATCATGTTGTTGGGGTGCTTTACTGCAGGAGGGCCTGGTGCACTTCACAAAAAAGATGGCATCATGAGGAAGGGGAATTATGTGGATATATTGAAGCAACATCTCAAGACATCTGTCAGGAAGTTAAAGCCTGGTCGCAAATGGGTCTTCCGAATGAACAATGACTCCAAGCATACTTCCAAAGTTGTGACAAAATGGCTTCAGGACAACAAAGTCAAGGTATTGGAGTTGCCATCACAAAGCCCTGACCTCAATCCTATAGAAACTTTGTGGGCAGAACTGAAAAGGTGTGTGCGAGCAAGGAGGCCTGCTAACCTGACTCAGTTACACCAGCTCTATCAGGAGGAATGGGCCAAAATTCACCGAACTTATTGTGGGAAGCTTTTGGAAGGCTACCCGAAACGTTTGACCCAAGTTAAACAATTTAAAGGCAATGCTACCAAATACTAATTGAGTGTATGTAAACTTCTGATCCACTGGGAATGCGATGAAAGAAATAAAAGCTGAAATAAATCATTCTCTCAAATATTATTCTGACATTTCACATTCTTAAATAAAGTGGTGATCCTAACTGACCTAAGACAGGGAATTTTTACTAGGATTAAATGTCAGGAACTGTGAAAAACTGAGTTTAAATGTATTTGGCTAAGGTGTATGTAAACTTCCAACTTCAACTGTATAATATTAAACAGTATTAGCATAGAGCAGCAAAAGCTTATAGTTAGTACATTTAATAACACATGTTATTTAGTACGTTATTTTAATCTGAAACATTCTGATTTCTATGTTAGGGGCCCAGTAGGTTTTTTTTTCATCAAAATTCTGGCAACACCCCTGGTAAGGAGTCATGAGTGATTCATGTGCTGTGGCCAATTGTCTTCACAATAGACAAACATAGGCTTATTCAGTTCAGAACAGCCCAGGGTATGACGTTATGTCATCTTGTAACTGTACATCAAACATAGTGATCCTAAACGTTGACACTGTAAATTGCTTGAGCAGTGGCGACCCGTCTTTCAGGGCAGCCTATTTTGAGCCCCACATTTTTTGAAAAAAATTGACAAATATTTGGCATTAATACGTGTCACATATCAGTTTGCAAACTATGTAAAATAAAGCTGCATAAAAACATGATCTCTTTTTTGGTTTTCTTGAGTAAGGCAGATCACAAATGCTGATTTTTCAGCCTAGCTCAGTGCTTTCTGTGGTGGTGGGGCAGGCCAGGAGAAATTACGGAGTTTTGCGCCTGATTGGCTCAGTGTTCTGTCACTCATGATAGAAGAATTTCTATGTGAAAAGATAATGATTAAATAATTCTACCCTGAAACCTAATTATTAGTGATATGGTTTATGAAGCCTGTATAATGAGTAACTAAAATGTTAAGCATAAATCTAATGAGGTTGGACTAGGAAAGAGAAGAATGTGTGTCTGTGTGTTCAAGTAAACACCAAGAACTGTTAAACTGTGGTTGACCTGACCTAGCTTGAACTCTGAGGGTTTAAGATATGAGAGGGAGTTCCCCTCAAGATTTCCATAATCTCAGAGGAATGAAACTGTCGGCTGGGTAATGATCTACAGTATTAAGAGATCTGGAGCCTTAATGTTTGTGTGTATGTGTGTGTGTAAGTAAGGAGTGAACTATAAAAAGTATGTCTCTGTACAATGGACTTCAGAACGTTCTTGTGAATAAACATTCTGCCTCTTGTAAGCTGGGACTCTGTCTGTTTCATTCAACCAGAATCTTACCAATTCCGGGTTACAGACTGAGTATTTTAATTGAAGTTAACATTGAGAACATAATTCTCTTAACACTCATCAGGACACTACTTCACAGGTCAAGTCTAACTTCTTTGAAAGAGTAGACATCAAAAATGTCAGCCCTTTGGGTCCTGCCGAAGAGTTATATTATAAGTGCCCATACAAGAAGGCTTAAGGTCATTGGCCGAAGATAAAATTACTTCAAATCACATTATATCTACAGTCGTGGCCAAAAGTTTTGAGAATGACACAAATATTAATTTTCACAATGTCTGCTGCCACAGTTTGTATGATGGCAATTTGCATATACTCCAGAATGTTATGAAGAGAGATCAGATGAAGTCCCTCTTTGCCATGCAAATGAACTGAATCCCCAAAAAACATTTCCACTGTATTTCAGCCCTGCCACAAAAGGACCAGCTGACATCATGTCAGTGACTCTCTCGTTAACACAGGTGTGAGTGTTGACGAGGACAAGGCTGGAGATCACTCTGTCATGATGATTGAGTTTGAATAACAGACTGGAAGCTTCAAAAGGAGGGTGGTGCTTGGAATCATTGTTCTTCCTCTGTCAACCATGAGTACCTGCAAGGAAACACGTGCCATCATCATTGCTTTGCACAAAAAGGGCTTCACAGTCAAGGATATTGCTGCCAGTAAGATTGCACCTAAATCAACCATTTATTGGATCATCAAGAACTTCAAGGAGAGCGGTTCAATTGGTGTGAAGAAGGCTTCAAGGCGCCCAAAAAAGTCCAGCAAGCGCCAGGACCGTCTCCTTAAATTGATTCAGCTGCGGGATCGGGGCACCACCAGTACAGAGCTTGCTCAGGAATGGCAGGAGGCAGGTGTGAGTGCATCTGCACGCACAGTGAGGTGAAGACTTTTGGAGGATGGCCTGGTTTCGAGAAGGGCAGCAAAGAAGCCACTTCTCTCCAGGAAAAACATTGGGGACAGACTGATATTCTGCAAAAGATACAGGAATTGGACTGCTGAGGACTGGGGTAAAGTCATTTTCTCTGATGAATCCCCTTGCTTGTCCGGAGAAGACAAGGTGAGCGCTACCATCAGTCCTGTGTCATGCCAACAGTAAAGCATCCCGAGACCATTCATGTATGGGGTTGCTTCTCAGCCAAGGGAGTGGGCTCACTCACAATTTTGCCTAAGAACACAGCTATGAATAAAGAATGGCACCAACACATCCTCTGTGTTGGAGGACATCGATATTTTGGGTCCATGGCCAGGAAATTCCCAGACCTTAATCCCATTGAGAACTTGTGGTCAATCCTCAAGAGGTGGATGAACAAACATAAACCCACAAATTCTGACACACTCCAAGCATTGATTATGCAAGAATGGGCTGCCATCAGTCAGGATGTGGCCCAGAAGTTAATTGACAGCATGCCAGGGCGGATTGCAGAGGTCTTGAAAAAGAAGGGTCAACACTAAAAATATTGAGTCTTTGCATCAACTTCATGTAATTGTCAATAAAAGCCTTTGACACTTATGAAATGCTTGTAATTATACTTCAGTATTCCATAGTAACATCTGACAAAAATATCTAAAGACACTGAAGCAGCAAACTTGGTGTAAATTAATATTTGTGTCATTCTCAAAACCTTTGGCCACGACTGTACAGTAGCTTTGATTGGACTGGTCATGTCAACATCTTACTTTCAAAATCTTAGCTAGCAGTCATCATCATGAATTAAGTCTACAATCTACTGGCAAATCCTTTTAAAAGCCTTGGCATATGAAGATAAATAATGAAGAGAATGTATAGATAAAACGTGTCGGTGCTCATCGGCCACTGGACATACCCATTACACAACAAGATGGAAATCGCAAATTCAACAATGAGTGGTTTGGAAGGAATCAGTGGCTAACTGCAAGAATTGCATAGCAATCACTAGCCTGCTATTGAATGGAGTGGCAGTGTGTTATTTTTCAGAGTTCCCAATCCAGAGAATGCCAGACTTTGATGACAAAGTTTTATGACAAAATTTGCCATTAAAGGGCCACCTTCCTGTTTAAGTGAGAAAGGTGAGTCCAAAAATGTATTATATGCTGCTGCATAAATGATTTAATATGCAGAGAAATGTGTATACTGTAGCTAAGAAATTAATACTACGTGTATTTTGTGTAGTAAGCTGTTAGTAGCCCATGTGCCTCACCCTAATAATTTGGTCTATTTTCACCAATGCGGTATTGTAAACACATCGTTCGTGGCCGGTGTTTGCTTGTTTGCAGGATTTTTTTGTACAGCTTTGACAGTGTTACTGATAGTAGTGGTGGCGTTTGGCTTGCACCTGCAAATTCAGCACACACAGCATTCTATAATAGAACAGTGTCAAATTAAAAGCTTGTTTAACGAGTCAAATAGTGTTATTTGACGTGTGTCTTTCTTGACATGCAAAGACCCAAACGGCATTCACTGTGCCTCATCCTAATAATTTGGTCTATTTTCACCTCTTAATTTCACCTACTGTTCTAACTTGGTGGTGCATATGTAGCCTGCAACCTGTTTTAGAGAAATGTAATCACTGAATATTGTAAGAGCTTTCATTGTCTGCTTATATGCCCCCTTTATTTATCCTACGGTTCTGACTTGGTTTACAGGGAGAACACTGTAAGAATGGCCCATGTTCTGAATTCTGTCGCAGTACATTTCGAAAGTGCTGAACAAATAGTTATATTGACTATGTCCGTCCAAGCTCGCTCATTAATGTCTTAGTCGAAATTACAGATTGCCTCTTATTCGCTTGTTTTCCCTTTATGCCATACTTTGTACATCTCAATTCTCAGTAGAAACCATTTTTGTTTAAGCAAGTCAGCCATATTAGCTATGTTTTTTTAAAAGGCAGAAAATGAGGCTGAATGATCTGTTTCACTGCCAGACAAGGCTCCTCTGATAGCCAGGTGTAATAGTGGTAAGGTGTTGGAACTGCTGTTGGGACTCTACTGTTGGAACAGCTTTATGTAGGCCCTAACAATTTGTGGGTAATGTCTGGCACCGTTATAGTACAATTAATGTATTGTTTAGTGTTGTGTAGTGGGTTTGCTGGCATGCATCCCACATTTTAGTTTTGTTTGCCCCACCAAGATGTACATGCACCAAGATGTGCAAATCACCACTGGACATTATTATGATTTGGAAAAGTGCACATGTTGCACTCACGTGTGTTTGGCTTGCTTTTATGACATCAAAGTGGTATTTATTATAATCCGCAATGTCTCAACTTCCAAAATACATAGAGTCCTCTTAATGTAAAGCATTTCCTTCACTCAGTCAACCAAACATTTGCAAAAGTTGCCCAATTAGTGGGAGAAATGGGGGCAACTTCTTGTCACGTGTGGTGCTCAAGTTTAGAACGTCTGTCAGTCAAAACCCATACAGAGCTGTGAAGTGCATAGCCAGAGCTTTTGAAACATGTTACTGTACAGCCACTGCGTTACAATTTAGGTGTTTATCAGTTCAGCAAATGTACCATTTTCAACCCATATACAGGTAGGAGTGTAAAGGGCTACCCTTACTGTTACTGGGAGGATAGCCTCAACATGTCAAGAGTCACATAATGTTTGTCCTATAGAAATTAAATATAGTCCTACGGGCTTAGATCTAGAACATGTAGAACCTTTTCTGAATCTAGAACACAGAATGTAAAACCCTTTCTAGATCTAGAACATGTAGAAGCTTTTCTGAATCTAGAACACAGAATGTAAAAAAGTTTCTATATCTAAAACGTAAACCCTTTTCTACGTTGGATTTTTGATCCAATGTGCTTCATTTTATCCCAGATATAAATACAACTACGATGATGACTTCAGTGACTCAGAAGAGGTCTTCAAGCTTTGTAATGGACTCTCCAATCCGCTCCACTTTACCTGCGATAATCCCTGCTACTCAATGGTGCATCCCAAATGGAAACCTATTTCCTACATAGTGCACTACTATATAGTAGTTGGCCAAAGTTAAAAGTAGGCCTAGTGCACTATATAGGGAATGGGGTGCCATTTGGGATTAAGTCAGTAGCTCTATCTGATTACAAGAGACCACTTCATCACATACATCTGTCTCCTGTGAGCCTCCTGAGCCTCATGTGTTCCACCTGAGCCTCCTGTCTGCTTCCTGAGCCTCCTGAGCCTCCTGTCTGCCTCCTGAGCCTCCTGTCTGCTTCCTGAGTCTCCTGTCTGCCTCCTGAGCCTCCTGTCTGCTTCTGAGCATCCTGTCTGACTCCTGTCTGACTCCTGAGCCTCCTGTCGGCTTCCTGAGCCTCCTGTCTGACTCCTGTCTGACTCCTGAGCCTCCTGTCTGCTTCCAGAGCCTCCTGTCTGACTCCTGAGCCTCCCGTCTGCTTCCTGAGCCTCCTGTCTGACTCCTGTCTGACTCATGAGCCTCCTGTCTGCTTCCTGAGCCTCCTGTCTGACTCCTGTCTGACTCATGAGCCTTCTGTCTGCCCCCTGAGCCTCCTGTATACCTCCTGAGCCTCCTGTCTGCCTCCTGTCTGACTCATGAGCCTCCTGTCTGCTTCCTGAGTCTCCTGTCTGACTCCTGTCTGGTTCATGAGCCTCCTGTCTGCAGCCTGTCTGCCTCCTGAGCCTCCTGTCTGCCTCCTGTCTGCCTCCTGTCTGCCTTCTTTCGCCAACTAATTCTGTGAAAAGGGAACTATTAGCAATCAGAGAAATGAATCTGTCAATTAATCAGGAGACAAGGAGGTCGACGTCTGACATCACACTGATTAGAAATAAACAGATTTCAATGATTGCTAGGGAGCAGAGCGGACAACAACATGGAAAGAGAGGGAGAAAGTTTTTCATTTTTTTACACTTATTTTACCAGGTAAGTTGACTGAGAACACATTCTCATGTACAGCAATGACCTGGGGAATAGGAAGGGGGATGAATGAACCAATTGGAAGCTGGGGATGATTAGGTGGCCATGATGGTATGAGGGCCAGATTGGACATTTAGCCAGGACACCGGGGTTAACACACCTACTCTTACGATAAGTGTCATGGGAGCTTTAGTGACCACAGAGAGTCAGGACACCTGTTTAACGTCCCATCCAAAAGATAACAGCCTACACAGGGCATTGTCCCCAATCACTGTCCTGGGGGTATTGAGATATATTTTTTAGACCAGAGGAAAGAGTGCCTCATACTGGCCCTCCAACACCAGATCCAGCAGCATCTGGTCTCCCATCCAGGAACCAACCAGGACCAACCTTGCTCAGCTTTAGAGGCAAGCCAGCTGTGGGATGGAGGGTGGTATGCTGCTGGCATGCTGCTGGCAAAGCGAGGGAAGGAAAGGTGGGAGCCCTGATTTAAACCTACAGGAGGTTAGCTCTCCAGGAACAGGGTTGGAGAGCCCTGATTTAAACCTACAGGATGGCACCTCTCAAGGAAAAAGGCTTGGGAGCCCTGGTTTAAACCTATAGGAGGGTAACTCTCCAGGAACACAGGGAGGAGAGCCCTGGTTTAAAACTACAGGAGGGTAGCTCTCCAGGAACACAGGGAGGAGAGCCCTGGTTTAAAACTACAGGAGGGTAGCTCTCCAGGAACAGGGCTGGAGAGCCATGGTTTAAAACTACAGGAGGGTAGCTCTCCAGGAACACAGGGAGGAGAGCCCTGGTTTAAAACTACAGGAGGGTAGCTCTCCAGGAACAGGGCTGGAGAGCCCTGGTTTAACCCTATAGGAGGATAACTCTCCAGGAACACAGGGAGGAGAGCCCTGGTTTAAAACTACAGGAGGGTAACTCTCCAGGAACAGGGCTGGAGAGGCCTGGTTTCAACCTACAGGATGGCACCTCTCCAGGAACATGGTTGTAGAGCCCTGGTTTAAACCTGCAGGAGACTGAGTACAACCAAAATGTTATATTTGGCTCGCACAGTTGTAGCTTGACCAGTAAAAATAAAAACACAGCTACAAAGAGAGGACCATTAGGACAATTATGTTGCTTTAGCAATGGCAAATATACTTCAAATCAGTAGACAACACTCATCAATGAGTGTCACGTCCTGACCATAGAAAGCTGCTATTTTCTATGGTAGAGTAGGTCAGGGCGTGACGGGGGGGTTTAGTTTTTCTATGTTGTTATGTTCTAGATTTGTATTTCTATGTTGGGTTTTGTTTGGGATGATCTCCAATTAGAGGCAGCTGGTCCTCGTTGTCTCTAATTGGAGATCATACTTAAGTAGGTGTTTTTCCCACCTGGGTTTGTGGGAGATTGTCTTTGAGTTAGTGTATGTTTCACCTCTGCGTCACGGTTTGTTGTTTTGTTATTCAGTTTATTTAAATGTATTGCATAGTTTCACAGTGAAAATAAAATGTGGAACGACACACACGCTGCACTTTGGTCCGCTCCTTCCTACGACAACCGTGACAATGAGCCATCCATCCTCATCAACACCCTCCTGTATGCATATTGGCCAACATTGCTGTTCTGCATAATGAACTAATGCAACTAGCTCTCACAGTCTCACATGTCAGAATTAGACGTTCATCCATGTTCCTCAAACATCACATTTTGAATTTGCTGAAATGTGCCCATTACCAAAAACCCGAGAGTGGATAGCACTTGGATGTGCATAGGAATGGCATGTGTTTGTGTTTTTAAAGGAGGTTTTAAATCCTTACAAAAAAAAAGTTTTGGGAGACGATATCTGATTTTATTTAGTATTTTTTATTTTACTTGGCAAGTCAGTTAAGAAAAGATTATTATTTACAGTGACGGCCTAGGAACAGTGGGTTAACTGCCTTGTTCAGGGGCAGAACGACAGATTTTTACCTTGTCAGCTCTGGAATTCGATCTAGCAACCTTTCGGTTACTGGCCCAACACTCTAACCACTAGGCTACCTACCGCCCCAAATGACCCAAAATGTCCCACCTGTCTCTAAAATGTACTCTCTGCGAAATGCCGCATGTGCTAAATCTTATTTTAAAAATGTTATTTAACTTTGAAAAAAGTATTTAATTACTGCTCACAATTTCACACCTTTTCAATATATATCCAGCGATAGAAAGTTGTTTTTGATATTTCTGTTTTAAGCCTATGCCAAACCTTAAACCTTACTTTAACCATTCAGAGTGAATGCTTAACCTTAAAAATTCATAGTTAATGCCTGAACTTAACCTTAACCTGGAACAACTTCAAAATTTGACGTTTGAGAAACTTGGATGAATGTCTATTTCAGACTTGAGACTGTGAGAGCTGGAAAAGCCCTGGTTTAAACTTACAGGAGGGCAGCTCTCCAGGAACAGGGTTGGAGAGCCCTGGTTTAAACTTACAGGAGGGTAGCTCTCCAGGAACAGGGTTGGAGAGCCCTGGTTTAAACTTACAGGAGGGTAGCTCTCCAGAAACAGGGTTGGAGAGCCGTGGTGTAAGCCAAACAACCCCGCTACCTGTGATACAAGTCAGTATTCAACGCTCATCCATGTCTGAGGACGTCGGGAGATGATGTGGAAACCGTCCACTAGGGGCAACAGTAAGCACTGTTTCCTACAAGTAGGTGTCAGTTTTGCAAGGGCTGAGATAAGCGTAAGCATCTGCCTCTGATTCCAAAGGTTGCAAGTTCAAATCCAAAGTTGTTTTAGAAATTTTTGTTTTAAGCCTATCCCAAACCTTAAAAAATAAATTCATGCCTAAACCTAACCCTAAATGAATGTCTAAACCTAACCCTAAATTACTGTCTAAACCTAACCCTAAATTAATGCGTTTGAGAAACATGGATGATTGTGAAATTCAGATGTAACACTGTGAGAGCTAGATGAGATTATAATCAGAAATAAAATGTGGATAATTTGTAGTATTCCTGTCATAAACGTTTACCCTAATCACTCAAATGGCTGTAGGGTAGAAATCCGGCAGGGTGTATACAAACACAGCAACGACGAATTCCAAATCACCTGACTTAGCAGAGATAATGACGACACATATAGTCTCATTACCTCTCTCATTACCCAGCATTCCAACAACAGTAAAATATAATCTAATTACCTCTATCATTACCCAGCATTCCAGCAACAGTAAAATATAATCTAATTACCTCTCTCATTACCCAGCTGCATTCCAACAACAGTAAAATATAATCTAATTACCTCTCTCATTACCCAGCATTCCAACAACAGTAAAATATAATCTAATTACCTCTCTCATTACCCAGCTGCATTCCAACAACAGTAAAATATTGTCAATTTCTGCTAAATGTTGTGCTACATTTTGCAGTTATGTAATGTGGTTGGGAGTAATCCATACAGGAAAAGGAATAGGCACCCTTGATTCTTGGGTGTGTGTGTGTGTGTGGTGAGTGTGCTAACAGAGATTGGATGCTGCTTTGGTTTAACGTTTTATTCTGTAAATGAGTGTGACACGAGACTCAGCAGTTCCATTTAAGCCATGGTGGTCGAAGTCACGATGACTGCAAGCACACACACACACACACAGGAAGTCATATCCACAGAGACCACCTATTGGACTAATAAGTGAGTCTGGCAAGAGAGGACAGCATGAACACAAGATTAGTCAGGCCTCTGTCTGTCTGTCTGTCTGTCTGTCTGTCTGTCTGTCTGTCTGTCTGTCTGTCTGTCTGTCTGTCTGTCTGTCTGTCTGTCTGTCTGTCTGTCTGTCTGTCTGTCTGTCTGTCTGTCTGTCTGTCTGTGTGTTAGTGGCCAAAGTTAAAGCAGGTTACATGGCTCTACTATAAGTGGCTAGCAGCAAACAATAAGCCTCATAGAACTAATAGGTCAGCAATGCAATCCAGAGAGAGATAATGTGTTCAGCTTGGATTCCAGAACAGACAATGAAGCTAACCCAGAGAGATAATGTGTTCAGCTTGGATTCCATAACAGACAATGAAGCTAATCCATAGAGATAATGTGTTCAGCTTGGATTCCAGAACAGACAATGAAGCTAACCCAGAGAGATAATGTGTTCAGCTTGGATTCTTTCCATTTATTTCTATTCCCCATGTAAAATCATTGAGTGATTTCCTCCAACCTCTCCACCAATAGGATCAATAGAAGAATTCACAGAAAAAAAGTAAGTAATAAAATGTGACGGAACATTTTATCAATTATTTTTTAATTAAATTCAGTGCAATAAAATTATAGCGATACCAAACGTGAACATACTGTTTTGATATGTTAACAATGGTTATTGCAAAATGTTATCACAGTAAATAAAAAAATATGTTACAGAAAGGCCAAAAAACGTTCAAAAGAGCTGGGCAGTAGCATCAAGTTGTTCTGAAGAGTTGAGAGACAGAGACAGCAGCTCCTCAACAGCTCCCTCCTTGCCTCAACTCTAGCAGCCAACGCTGGACCGGTTCCATTTCACGTCGATACAGTGCGATCCATGTGCGCTGTTGGCCAGAGAACTGATCTCTCTGCCGGCCTGCCTGCCTGCTCCCTGCATGCCCTGGTCTGTCTCTCCCATTCTGGTACAGATGCCCTTGCCACTCTCTCTCCCCGGAGCTTTGCTCGCCTACATCATACGCAGACATCACTGACTTTTGATTGATCTCTGGTTGGACTATTTGATTAGTGATTCTTAGGGCAATAAACGAACATGTTACTGTTGTTCATTTTGCTGTTCTCTACCCTTGGCTTTTACAATGTTGGAGATACTTTTAGAGCCTGTTGCTCTGTGAATAAGGAAATATGTGACTGTTTCTACCCTTGAGTATTGTGAGAAACCACACGCTTGCTCCGGAAATGCACATGAGAACTACGCACATTTCTCCCGAACAATATGGGAGAAATCGGACTCTTGCGCTTACATGTCAGGACTGTTCTCTTGGTACATAACCATGTCTCTGGACTTTACACATCTCCTGAAATATGTGGCGTTAAAGACTCTGTAGACTATGGATTGTCGTTCAAGTGCTGTCTGTAAATCCAAATGTTGTAACCCTCGATCTAGACTTGCCATTATCTTGCTGCTTCTAATGTCTGGAAATGTGAAATCTAACCCACGTCCTGACATTCATACCCCTGCCCAATTAAGTAGTCAGAGTGGCCTGAAGTTTTTGCATATGAATGTAAGAAGCTTCTGCCGAACGTTGATTATGGGAAAATATGGATAAAAACTGCCGACCCTGATTTATTTATGCTTTCTGAAACCTGGCTCAAAAAATCTATTACAGACAAGAATATTGGCATAAATGGTTATAATGTTTTTCGTGCAGATAGTAAATCTAAGGGTGGTGGTGCTGCTGTATACGTAAAACACAAGTTCTCGGTGGTCATTCTGACTTCTGTTACTAAAACTAAGCAATTTGAATATCTGTCTTTGAACCTAAACCTTGGCTCATCTTTAAATATTGTTTTATCTTGTTGTTATAGACCTTCATCTGCTACTGTTAGCCTTCCCTGTAGCTCAGTTGGTAGAGCATGGTGTTTGCAACGCATGGTGTTTGCAACGCCAGGGTTGTGGGTTCGATTCCCACGGGGGGACCAGCACAAAAAAACGAAATGTATGCATTCACTACTGTAAGTTGCTCTGGATAAGAGTGTCTGCTAAATGACTAAAATGTTGGCTCTCTGGATTGTATTTTCAAATTGTTATCACAGAATCTCAATTCTGAGTTTGTCCTGGTGGGTGATCTGAATCAGGACTAGTTAACATCTAGCTCTGATCAACTCAAAATTCTGTGCAATACCTATAATCTCACTCAGATTGTCAATAGTGTAACTAGGTTGAATATAAAATATTGTCTGAAATCCTCTTTGATTGATTTGATCTTAACCAATACTGCTCATCGTTTTAATGCTTCTGGTATTTTTGCAAATGACATAAGTGATCACTGTGCTATTGCCTCTGTGAGAGATGGTAAAATTCCTAAGAAATCTCCACGTGTCATTACGAAAAGAAACGGGAAGCGGTTAAATGTTCAAGTTTCTTTACATGACAAGTAGTGAAGGGTTTGGAGTGCAAAAAAGATACACAGCTTCCCAAACAATTGTTGGTAGACACACAGATTGTAACTGAGAGAATCTCCATTCTAAAAGCATTGAATCAGCATTTTTTAGACGCAGGCAGTTTATTTGAAAAGGTCAAAGATATAATTGAGCCCCCATTGAATTTACCTGACACCCCTGTGCACTCCTTCACCAGGTTTCCTTTTCATCCTTCTCTGTTTCAGAAGTGTGTAAAGCCCTGAAAGAAACTGATGGGAAAATATCCCTGGCCTTGATGAACAAGACCCCCGCTTCCTATACCAAGCTGCAGATGTCACGTCCTGACCATAGTAAGATGTTATTTTCTATGGTAGAGTAGGTCAGGGCGTGACAGGGGGTGTTTTTCTATGTTTTCTATTTCTATGTTCATGTTCTAGTTTTGTATGTCTATGTTGGTTTTGTTTGGGATGATCTCCAATTAGAGGCAGCTGGTTCTCGTTGTCTCTAATTGGAGATCATACTTAAGTAGGGTTTTTTTCCACCTGGGTTTGTGGGAGATTATCTTTGAGTCAGTGTATGTTTCACCTCTGCGTCACGGTTTATTGTTTTTGTCATTTTCAGTTTATGTATTGCATAGTTTCACAGTGTAAATAAAATGTGGAACGACACACACGCTGCACTTTAGTACACTTCTCCTTACGACAACCGTGACAGCAGACATCATTGCTCCCCCCTTAACATGTATTTGTAACCTCACGCTTGATGTTAAGGAAATCCCCAAGTTATGGAAATCTGCTTTTGTTCTGCCTCTCCTGAATGGTGGAGATCCTTTGCTACTCGACAATTATCGACCCATATCAAAATTGTCTGTACTGTCAAAGTTACTGGAGTCCTTAGTTAGTAGGCAGCTGAAGGCCTACCTCCAAGAAAAAACATCTTAAATGGAATGCAATCAGGGTTTAGGTCTGGCCACAGCACTGTTTCAGCAACATTGAAGGTTTTAAATGACATCCACTGTGCTCTTGACAAGACGTTACATTGTGTGTCTGTCTTTATTGATTTGTCGAAGGCATTTGACACTGTGGACCATGCTGTTTAGTGCAAAGGTAAAAATGTTGTGGAATTACTGGGCATGCTCTAGATTGGATTATAAATTACCTATCAAATCGTACACAATGTGTAATGGCAGATGGTTGAAAATCTGAGTCCATAGAGGTGTGCTCAGGTGTTCCGCAAGGTTCTATTTTGGGCCCGCTGTTGTTCATTTTGTATATCAACAACATTGGGGATCTTATTGAAACAGCAGATGTTCATTTTTATGCAGATGATACTGTTCTTTATTCAAGTGGTAGTAGTTTCTTTAGCTTTTGAAAATGCCCAAAGAGCATTTAACATCATACAACAGAATCTGTATGGTTTAAATCTGGTTCTAAATTCAGGTAAAACAAAAAATGCATGGTACTTTAAAATGCCAGGCATGTTACTAATCATGTCATTGCTACATTGGCTGGACATACTCTAGAGCAAATATTTGGGTGTGTGGGTTGATGATAAGCTGAGCTTCACTGTTCATGTAGAGAACTTGATAAGGAAACTGTTAAAGGAATTCCTGTTTGAGTGTAAATGATTCAATAATTCTACCCTGAATTTAGGGATAGGGTCTATATAGCCTGTAGAATGAATAACTAAAGGGTTAAGCATAAGTCTCATGAGATTGACTAGGATAGGAGAGGAATGGAGGTCTGTGTGTTTAAGTAAACGTCAAGAACTGTTAAACTGTGGTTGACCTGACCTAGCTTGAACCCTCTAGGTTTCCCTAATCTCAGAGATATGAAACTGTCGGCTGGGTAAGATTTTACGGTGTTGAGAGTTCTGGGGACGAACAATTAACTCTCCTTAGTGTAGTGTGTAATGTGTGTGTGTAAATAAGGAGCCTGGTATATAATGATGTCTCTGTACAATGAACTGTAGAGCGCTCTCCTGAATAAACAATTCTGACTCTTGTAAACTGGTCCTCTGTCTGTGTTATTAAACCAGAATCGTACACATTCTGGATGTCAGACTGAGTATTTTAAATTAAGTTGACATTGAGAACATAATTCTCTTAACAGAAACTCAAGATGAGAATAGGTTTTTATTACCGGCAGAAGGCTTGTTCTTTTTTGGAGGCCAGGAAGGAGCTGGTACGATGTACATTACTGGCGGATTTAGATTTTAGTGATGTTATATATATATATATATATGCAGGCCTCAGCCACTACCCTGAGAGCACTTGATTCACTGTATCATGCAGCCCTCAGGTTCATTACAAATCAAAAAAGTCTAACATCATTGTGATCTCTACAGCACTGTTGGATGGTCGTCACTGACAGGCTTACTGGTATACACAGATTTATAAGCCCATATTGGGTCAAATGCCATTTTATCTCTGTTCTTTTTTAAGTAGGTCGGTAAATAAATATCAATTACGGTCCCATTCTCATTTACTTCTAACAGTACTAAAAATTTTAACAGGTCATGGTAGAAATAGTTTTAGTTACTCAGCTCCGTGGTCCTGGAATTCTCTCCTGAACATTTAAAAATGTGGTTTTAAACACTTGATCGATGTATATTTCATAGAGAGTAATTGTCTTTAGGACAGCTGTTTTTTAATCAAGACTTTTGTGTTTTTTAACGTAATATGTAATTGTTGTACTGTATGTGTGTTATAGTTTTGTTTAATGTTGTGTTAGTGTATGTAAGTTGTTTTGTCTGAAATGTTGTTCCCCCTGCTGCTATTGGACCAGGTCTCTCTTGGAAAAGAGATGTTATCTCAATGAGAAAAACCTGTATAAATAAATGTAAAAACAAAATAAAAAAAAATGTTGGCAATTTCTCACATGGAATAGCCTTCATTTCTCAGAACAATAATAGGCCGACGAGTTTCAGAAGAAAGTGCTTTGTTTCTGGCCAATTTCAGCCTGTAATCGAACCCACAAATGCTGAAGCTCCAGATACTCAACTCGTTTTATTGCTGCTTTAATCAGAACAGTTTTCAGCTGTGCTAACATAATTGCAAAAGGGTTTTCTAATGATCAATTAGCCTTTTAAAATTAGAAACTTGGATTAGCTAACACAACATGCTATTGGAACACAGTTGTGACGGTTGCTGATAATGGGCCTCTGTACGCCTATATAGATATTTCATTAAAAATCAGCCGTTTCCAGCTACAATAGTCATTTACAACATTAACAATGTCTACACTGTATTTCTGATCAATTTGATGTTATTTTAATGAACAAATAATTAGCTTTTCTTTCAAAAATAATGACATTTCTAAGTGACCTCAAACTTTTGAACGGTAGTGTACACAAGCCACAGATAATACTCCCCATGGACTCAAATGGGAAATATACACAAGAAAAAAAATGTTTTCCCAAACACACAGTGTCTAAGCTCTGGTATCCAAACACCCAGCGCGCCCTAGACCTTCTGTCTGAGGACCAACTATGGTCACCCCGCCACATAATAATACACACAGGCACAAACGACCTGAGAACACAGCAGGAAAGGGTGGCCACAGCACTCAAAGGACTGATTGAAAAAGCTTCTTCTACTTTCCCCAACGCAAAAGTGGTTATATCCACTCTGCTACCACAAAAAAACTTCCACCCTGCTGTCATACAGTGGGTAAACAAATATTTCCCGTGACTGTGCTTCAAAACCAAATATTTACCTGGCCCACCAATCCACCCTGGACTTGAATAGCCTTTACAACCAGGTCCACCTATACAAGGCAGAAGCACCCACCTTCGCCCGGACCCTAAAGGACATTGCCCTCAACCGCAGCCCCAACACCTCACACAGGAGCAACAGATCAACAGACATTCCGCCCAGACCAGCGAGACAATTTCCTAGACCTGCGGGATCCCCCCTCAACCCCCCCCAGGACCTACACATAGAGGTACCAAGAGGTTCTACATCCATACCAGAGCACCAACAGCCACATCCACACCCCAACCAATCAATACCCCCCACAAACCAATCATGCCCACACCCCCATATAGGCCCCCTCAGATCAGACCTATGCCCCTCCTGCCCAGACCAAACCTCCCCCAAAGGTCTGAGGACAAGATACACGACTAACAACATTGGAAACTTTATGGAACACACAGCCTTCACTATCTCATCCTGGAATATCCAAGGTCTGAGGTCATCTGCCTTTGGCCTAAAGAGCAGGAACCTGGAAATCACTAAATAAATCAGAAATACCGACATTGTCATCCTACAAGAAACATGGTATAGAGGAGACGGACCAACTGGTTGCCCTCTAGGTTACAGAGAGCTGGTAGTTCCATCCACCAACATACCAGGTGTGAAACAGGGAAGGGACTCAGGGGGTATGCTAATTTGTTATAAAGCAGACCAAACTTACTCAATAAAATTAATCCAAACAGGACCATTTTACATTTGGCTAGAAATTCAAAAGGAAATGACCTCAACAAATCTAAATGTCCTCCTGTGTGCTACCTATATCCCCCCACTAGAATCCCCACACTTTAATGAAGACAGCTTCAGGGAAATCAATAATTTCCAGGCCCAGGGACATGTACTAGTCTGTGGCGAACTAAAGGCCAGAACTGGACAAGAACCTGACACCCTCAGCACACAGCGGGACAAACACCGACCTGGAGGTGACAGCATTCCCTCCCCCATTTGCCCCCCTAGGTACAACTACGACAACATAACCAACAAAAATGGGTCACAACTCCTGCAGCTCTGTCGCACGCTGGGTCTGTACATAGTCAATGGTAGACTTTGAGGGGACTCCAACGGTAGATAAACCTATAGCTCATCTCTTGGCAGAAGTACTGTAGACTACTTTATCACTGACCTCAATCCAGAGTCTCTCAGAGCGTTCACAGTCAGCCCACTGACACCCCTATCAGATCACAGCAAAATCACAGTCTACTTGAACAGAGCAATACTCAATCATGAGGCATTCAAGCCAAAGGAACTGAATAATATTAAGAAATGCTATAGCTGGAAGCAAAGTAGTTTGGAAACCTACCAAAAATCTATTAGGCGACAACAAATTCAATCCCTGTTAGACAACTTCCTGGCCAAAACGCTTCACTGTATTAGTGAAGGTGTAAACTTGGCAGTAGAAAACTTAAACAGTATATTTCACCTCTCAACTTTCCTATCAAATATAAACATTTAAAGCATAATTAATTTTAAATTAGCAACAATGATTAATGGTTTAATGAAGAATGCAAAAACCTAAGAGAGAAATTGAGAAACCTATCCAACAACAGAGACCCAGAAAACCTGAGCCTACGCCATCACTATGGTGAATCCCTAAAACAATACAGAAATAAATTACGGAAAAAGAAGGAACAGCACATCAGAAATCAGCTCAGTGTAATTGAAGAATCCATAGAATCTAACGACTTCTGGGACAATTGAAAAACAACAAACAAACAAGAACACAAAGAGTTATCTTTCCAAAACAGAGATTGTAACGCCCTGGCCATAGAGAGGGGTTTTTTGTTCTTTATTTTGGTTAGGCCAGGGTGTTACATTGGGTGGGCGTTCTATGTTCATTTTTCTATGTTGGCTGGTTTCTTTGGTTTGGCCGTGTGTGGCTCCCAATCAGGCACAGCTGTAGTTTGTTGTTGCTGATTGGGAGTCACACATAAGTAGCCTGTTTTTCCTTTGGGTGTTGTGGGTGATTGTATTCTGTTAGTGTGTTTTCCTGACAGAACTGTTTCTGGTCGTTTTTCTTTCGTTTTTGTATTGTGTTCGTTCAGTCTATTAAAATTCTAATGATGAACACATCCTCCGCTGCACCTTGGTCTAATTCTGACGATGGCCGTTACAGAGATGTATGGATAAACCACTTCTCCAATCTTTTTGGCCCTATAAAAAAAGAACAAACAGCAAAAACATATACATGATCAAAAACAAATCTTCTAATAAACTTTTAAAAACCACCAGAACCCACTAGATTCTGCATTACATTGAATGAAATACAGGACAAAATAAAAACCCTCCAACCCAAAAAGGCCTGTGGTGCTGATGGTATCCTAAATGAAATGATCAAATATACAGACCACAAATTCCAATTGGCTATACTTAAACTCTTTAACATCATCCATAGCATCTTCCCCAATATTTGGAACCAAGGACCGATCACCCCAATCCACAAACGTGGAGACAAATTTAACCCGAATAACTACCGTGGGATATAAGTCAACAGCAACCTTGGGAAAATATTCTGCATTATCATTAACAGCAAACTTGTATATTTCCTCAGTAAAAACAATGTACTGAGCAAATTGGCAAAAAACACACACATTTCTTTCCTCAGGGATGTGTGGTGAGACAGGGATGCAGATGAATCCCCACCCATTTCAAAATATACATAAACGAATTGGCGATGGCACTAGACCAGTCTGCATCAGCCGGCCTCACCCTACTAGAATCTGACGTCAAATGTCTACTGTTTTCTGATGATCTGGTGCTTCTGTCCCCAACCAAGGAGTGCCTACAGCAGCACCTAGATCTTCTGCACATATTCTGTCAATTCTGGGAAATTACAGTAAATCTTAGTAAGACAAAAATAATGGTGTTCCAAAAAAGGTCTAGTTGTCAGGACCACAAATACAAATTCCGTCTAGACATTCCATCTAGTCCTAGAGCGCACAACAAACTATACGTACATCGGCATAAACATCAGCGCCACAGTTAACTAAAGCTGTGAACGATCTGAGAGACAAGGCAAGAAGGGCCTTCTATGCCATCAAAAGGAACATAAAAATTGACATACCAATTTGAATCTGGCTAAAAAAATTGAATCAGTTATAGAAACCATTGCCCTTTATGGTTGTGAGGTCCGGGGTCCGCTCACCAACCAATAATTCACAAACGGGACAAACACCAAATTGAGACACTGCATGCAGAATTCTGCAAAAATATCCTCTGTGTACAACGTTAAACACCAAATAATGCATGCAGAGTAGAATTAAAGCAAAATCCAGAAGAAAGCCGTTAAAAACTACAACCACCGAAAAGGAAGTGATTCTCAAACCTTCCATAACAAAGCCATCACCTACAGAGAGATGAACCTGGAGAAGAGTCCCCTAAGCAAGCTGGTCCTGGCGCTCTGTTCACAAACACAAACATACCCCATAGACCCCCAGGACAGCAACACAATTAGACCCAACCAAGTCATGAGAAAACATAAAGATAATTACTTGACAAATTGGAAAGAATTAACAAAAAAACAGCAAAAACGAGAATGCTATTTGGCCCTAAGCAGAGAGTACACAGTGGCAGAATACCTGACCAATGTGACTGACACAAACTTAAAGAAAACTTTGACTATGCACAGACTCAGTGAGCATAGCCTTGCTTTTGAGAAATGTCAAAAGGTGGAACTGAGCTGCACTTCCTAACCTCCTGCCAAATGTATGACCATATTAGAGACACATATTTCCCTCAGATTACACAGATCCACAAAGCATTTGAAAACAAACCCAATTTTGATAAACTCACATATCTATTTGGTAAAATACCACAGTGTGCCATCACAGCAGCAATATTTGTGAACTGTTGCCACAAGAAAAGGGCAACCAGAGAAGAACAAACACCATTGTAAATAAAACCCATATTTATGTTTATTTATTTTACTTTTTGTACATTAACTATTTGCAGAAAATTCTTTATTCTTTTGGAACTTGTGAGTGTAATATTTACTACTTTTTTGTTGTTGTTGTTTATTTCACTTTTATTTATTATCTATTTCAATTGCTCTGGCAATGTAAACATGTCTGCCATGCCAATAAAGCCCTTCAATTTAATTCAATTTAAAGAGAGAGAGATTTGAATTGAAATTGCATGAGTAGGAGGAGATATTTTTTGTATTTTACCAGGTAAGTTGACTGAGAACACATTCTCATTTACAGCAACAACCTGGGGAATAGTTTCAGGGGAGAGGAGGGGGATGAATGAGCCAATTGTAAGCTGGGGATGATTAGGTGGCCGTGATGGTATCAGGGCCAGATTGGGAATTTAGCCAGGACACCGGGGTTAACACCCCTACTCTTACGATAAGGGCAATGGGATCTTTTAATGACCTCAGAGAGTAAGGACACCCGTTTAACGTCCCATCCGAAAGACAGCACCCTACACAGGGCAATGTCCCCAATCACTGCCCTGGGGTATTGGGATTTTTTTTAGAGCAGAGGAAAGAGTGCCTCCTACTGGCCCTCCAACACCACTTCCAGCAGCATCTGGTCTCCCATCTAGGGACTGACCAGGACCAACCCTGCTTAGCTTCAGAAGCAAGCGGGCAGTGGGATGCAGGGTGGTATGCTGCTGGCATCTGTCTGTCTGTCTGCGTGTTTCTCTGCATATCTGTCTGCGTGTCTGCCTGTCTGTCTGTCTGCGTGTCTGCCTGTCTGTCTGTCTGTCTGCGTGTCTGTCTGCGTGTCTGTCTGCGTGTCTGCCTGTCTGTCTGTCTGTCTGTGTGTATGCTTTAATTTATACTCTCCCCTCTGATCAGTGTGTGTAAGGTAGACAGCTGAGCGGTGTGTGTAGGGTAGACAGCTGAGCGGTGTGTGTAGGGTAGACAGCTGAGCGGTGTGTGTAGGGTAGACAGCTGAGCGGTGTGTGTAGGGTAGACAGCTGAGCGGTGTGTGTAGGGTAGACAGCTGAGCGGTGTGTGTAGGGTAGACAGCTGAGCGGTGAGCCGACCCAGCCTCCTAGTGTTGAGCCCTTGACGCAGTGGAACAGTCCAGACATGCTGATCTTCCACAGTGTCAGAGACACAGACATTCTGATCTTCCACAGTGTCAGAGACTCAGACATGCTGATGATCTTCCACAGTGTCAGAGACTCAGACACGCTGATCTTCCACAGTGTCAGAGACTCAGACACGCTGATCTTCCACAGTGTCAGAGACTCAGACACGCTGATGATCTTCCACAGTGTCAGAGACTCAGACATGCTGATGATCTTCCGCAGTGTCAGAGACTCAGACATGCTGATGATCTTCCAGTGTCAGAGACTCAGACATGCTGATGATCTTCCAGTGTCAGAGACTCAGACATGCTGATGATCTTCCAGTGTCAGACACTCAGACGTGCTGATGATCTTCCAGTGTCAGAGACTCAGACACGCTGATCTACCACAGTGTCAGAGACTCAGACACGCTGATGATCTTCCACAGTGTCAGAGACTCAGACATGCTGATGATCTTCCACAGTGTCAGAGACTCAGACACGCTGATGATAATCCACAGTGTCAGAGACTCAGACATGCTGATCTGGAGACGCCAGGTCCTCGACCACACCTTTTTCCACTTGTGCCTGGCAGGAAACAGGAAGTGATGTCAGGTTAGGAACCAGCAAGTTTGAGAGAGAAAGAGAGTGAGGAGGGTGGATAAAGAGAGAGACAGAAAGTCAGAAACCAACAGAGGGATACTGATAGACTGAGACAGTGTTACAGTACAGTACATTACAGTACAGTACCACAGTAGAATACTGGATCTCACCAGGAATCCCGTGCTGTGTAATTCATGGTGAGATTAATAAATGACTAATGAATGTCTTCTAAGGATCATCCTCAACCACACGATGGTGTTGTCAGAGCAGAGACTGGGGAGACGTTACAGTTTTCTTCAATTGCTAACATCCATTGGTCAAAACTGAAGTCACGTTGCCAATACTCTTCACACAGTCAGCGAAACCGAAGTGTATGTGGACCAAACTGGCAATCATTTTTCATTGCTTTCACACAAAATGCTTTCAATGACCTACGGTTATTTTTCACTGTTGTTTTTGTTTCTTCACGTATCTATTGTTCACCTAATACCTATTTTTTACTTCAAAATCGCACTGTTGGTTAGGGGCCTGTAAGTAAGCATTTCACTGTAAGGTTGTATTCGGCGCATGTGACAAATAAACTTTTACTTGATTGTTTTCAAATGCTAACACATTGCTTCCAAAACTGTTAAAAACACATTCAAAAACAGGATGATGGCAAATGTCGTGCATTTCTGCAGTAACCAGATGGAAACATATAGAAAATCTCAGCAGACTATTTAATCATTCCAAACACAGCTGAAAGCCTACCCAAGTGTCCTGTTTTTAGACTTGTTACCAAACAGGTAAAAGAGAACGGCTTCGGAATGATTTCGTTTGGAAACATGGACCAAGGAAGACAGGTTGGTGGGGAAAGAAGAGTGGCAGGGATGGATTAGACATTCCAGAAGATACTTTCCAAGATACATCTCCAGAGAAGACAGAATATGTGATGATGATGAGAACTTGTGGCCAAATGCAGGAGAGGGAGAACTAGAACCCTCACAGTACTGTACAGTATGAGTGATTATACTATACATGTTGATGAGAACTAGAACCCTCACAGTACTGTACAGTATGAGTGATTATACTATACATGTTGATGAGAACTAGAACCCTCACAGTACTGTACAGTATGAGTGATTATACTAGACATGTTGATGAGAACTAGAACCCTCACAGTACTGTACAGTATGAGTGATTATACTATACATGTTGATGAGAACTAGAACCCTCACAGTACTGTACAGTATGAGTGATTATACTATACATGTTGATGAGAACCCTCACAGTACTCTACAGTATGAGTGATTATACTATACATGTTGATGAGAACCCTCACAGTACTGTACAGTATGAGTGATTATACTATACATGTTGATGAGAACTAGAACCCTCACAGTACTGTACAGTATGAGTGATTATACTAGACATGTTGATGAGAACTAGAACCCTCACAGTACTGTACAGTATGAGTGATTATACTATACATGTTGATGAGAACCCTCACAGTACTGTACAGTATGAGTGATTATACTATACATGTTGATGAGGACTAGAACCCTCACAGTACTGTACAGTATGAGTGATTATACTATATATGTTGATGAGAACCCTCACAGTACTGTACAGTATGAGTGATTATACTATATATGTTGATGAGAACCCTCACAGTACTGTACAGTATGAGTGATTATACTATGCATGTTGATGAGAACCCTCACAGTACTGTACAGTATGAGTGATTATACTATATATGTTGATGAGAACCCTCACAGTACTGTACAGTATGAGTGATTATACTATACATGTTGATGAGGACTAGAACCCTCACAGTACTGTACAGTATGAGTGATTATACTATACATGTTGATGATGTTTTTTTTTGTAATTATTATTGCAGCCCTGGAAATTAAGGAATTAGTTTTCTTTCCTAACTTTTTATTTTTCACAAGTAAATTACTATATGCAAAGATATAGAAAAAAATATAGGGTATTGAAGCAAATTGCTGCATGTCTGATTCATTCTTGTTACATAGGCTTTAGTACAGTCAATAAAGTGAAGTGAAGGTGTTATTCTTATTCTGTAATGAAATACTGATTCATGTGAAAAATCTTTCAAACTTCAAAGAGAAAAGTTCATCATCCCTGTTGTTAGTGTTTTTCAGGTCAGCGTGTTATGAGTGACAGCGTATGCTTTCTGAGGGACAATTGTGGCCAGTGTTACGGTCGAACAAGCTTATTTTGAGACATGTATGAAGTGCTCTGGTGGTTTGAGTGAGATTTGGAGGTGAGATGCATGTTGGTAATGCACTAGACCAGTCTGCAGCACCCGGACTCACCCTACTAGAATCTGAAGTCAAATGTCTACTGTTAGAAATAGTGGCTTCAGTATTGACCGATGCTTGTTAGAAATGGAATAAAAGTGAAGTAACTGCTGTACCAGACAGCTCTCTCTCTGTGTGTGTGTGTGTGTGTGTGTGTGTGTTTAGTTGAGTGTGTGTGTGTGTGTGTGTGTGTTTGTGTGTGTGTGTGTTTAGTTGAGTGTGTGTGTGTGTCTGTGTGACCCTGTGGTAGGGCAATGTGTTCTTCTTCAAGAGAGAGTTGAAGTGACAGCTTGTCTAAGCCATGATTCCTCTTCTCCCAACCAATTACACAGCACAGGGAAAGTAATCGCAAAGCCTCTCTATCTCTCTCTCTCACTTACTCGCTCTCTATTCAATTCAAGAGGCTTTGTTGGCATGGGAAACATATGTTTACATTGCCAAGGCAAGTGAAAGGGATAAGCAAAAGATAAATAAACAATAAAAAGTGATGTAACGATGTGCAAATAGTTAAAGTACTAAATGAAAAATAAATAAACATAAATATGGGTTGTATTTACAATGGTGTTTGTTCTTCACTGGTTGCCCTTTTCTTGTGGCAACAGGTCACAAATCTTGCTGCTGTATTTCACTCTTTCTCTATGGCAGGCTGGCTGGCTCTCACACACACAAAAACACACACACACACACACACACACACACACACACACACACACACACACACACACACACACACGGATTTAAGTGATACATTTTATTTTAAATACTGAGTGGCTGATTGAATCTGCCTAGAGTGCCAGAGCAGATGGACTATTTTTGAGCCAGGCAAGCTCAACATTTCCTCTTTTAATTCTATCATATCTGCATTCTGTGTTCTTCTTGTGTGTGTGTGTGTCTGTATGTGTGTTTGAGTGTGTGTGTCTGTGTGTGTGTGTGTGTCTGTGTGTCTGTGTGTGTTTAGTTTTAATAGAGAGCTGCTGAAGTAAACCACACTGAGTTTCATTTCTCACTGCCTCCCCCTCTTCTTCCCTTCTTTCTCCTCTACTCCTCCTTCCTTTATCTCTCTCCTCCTTTCCACCCCTCTCTTCCTCCTCTCCTCTGATACGTCTTCCTCTCTCCCTTCTCTCCTCTCGTCTCCTCTCATACGTCTTCTTCTCTCCTATCGTCTCCTCTCATACGTCTTCCTCTCCTCGTCTCTCCTCCTCTCATACGTCTTCTTCTCCTCCTCTCTCCTCCTCTCATACGTCTTCCTCTCCTCCTCTCTCCTCCTCTCATACGTCTTCCTCTCCTCCTCTCTCCTCCTCTCATACGTCTTCCTCTCCTCCTCTCTCCTCCTCTCATACGTCTTCCTCTCCTCCTCTCTCCTCCTCTCATACGTCTTCCTCTCCTCCTCTCTCCTCCTCTCATACGTCTTCCTTTCCTCTCTTCCACCCCTCTCTCATCGCCTTTCTTTCCCGATAGCCTCCAGACCCCTCCCTCCTTCTCTCCCCCTACCTCCTCTCTTCCTCCCCCCTCCTCCCCCTTTCTCTCTCTGTCCTAATTATTTTTCTCACAGACAATCATGGAGTTGTTCATTAAAATGGCAAGACTGAATCAATATGGCCACTGCTGACTGACACTGACTGTGCAATACAACACAGCATTCAGCCAGCCAATTACACACAGACAGAGAGCGGAGGGAGGGTAGAGGAGAGGTGTGGGGGGGTAGAGGAGAGGAGAGGAGAGGAGAGGAGAGGAGGGGTAGAGGAGAGGAGGGGTAGAGGAGAGGAGAGGAGAGATTGAGTTGAGCCAAGAGCTGAAATAATGATTGCTGAAACCTTTGATGCAATACAAATGTGTGTGTCAAAGCGTATGTATGTCAAAGTGTGTGTGTGTGTGTGTACGTGTTGCTCGTCTAAGGGGATGCACATTGACAAGTGGTGCTTGTGGTGGACTGACATAGAGTAGTAGAGCTGTCATAGAAGGACAGAAACACTCTGGTCTGCAGGGTGGGTTAGGGGTCAGAGGTCAGGGTCAGGGTCTACCTGGCTACAGCCCTGGTGCAACATAATGAGACATGTTGATGAAGGAAGAGGAGGAATGTCTGGTCTGCACACCACTGCTGCACTCTCTGGTCTGCACACCACTGCTGCACTCTCTGGTCTGCACACCACTCTTGCACATGCTGCCACTTTTTTGAACAGATTCAATTATACTCTTTAGAACGAACAGTGAGCTCAGGAGTGAGTGCACCGGTGCCGAGCACAGGGAGAACGCAACCGATGCGACAAGTGAAGAAAAAAAAAGATCTAACTGGGGATAGCTAGCATAAGAGCATGATGAGCTAGCCAGTTCATTTCCATTCTGAAAATACAGAACATTTCCAAGTTAAAGATATTAGTTCAGATAGACTTGAAATTGGCATGAGAGCTAGCAAACTACTGGTAGCTAGCTAGCTACTAGCTTGCTTATCAAATGTAACTGGTGACAAAGAAAATGTTTATTTAACTGTTGATCATGCTTTGTGTTAGTCACACAACATGATGTCACCCTGTCCTCAAGCATGTGATGAACTGCATGGGAAACAAAATACAGTGTTTTGAATTGGTCCAACCACAGAGCCGTGCCTTTCTTTGTCCTACCAGGTCAATGGGAAGGTTCTAGTTAATGTATCCCTCTGTCCATCGAATGTTACAGGATGTGGTGAATGTCTGGTTTATCAATGACTATTAAAGTTATTTATTGACAACATCATTTGCTATTAGTTCTTTATTTATTTATTTATTTATTCATTTATTTTACCTTTATTTAACTAGGCAGGTCAGTTAAGAACAAATTCTTATTTTCAATGACGGCCTAGGAACAGTGGGTTAACTGCCTGTTCAGGGGCAGAAGGACAGATTTGTACCTTGTCAGCTCGGGGATTTTAGCTCCATCAGTTGAGAACCTGATAGAGCAGATCCATAAGATATACCCGATGATGGTCCATTTACTTTGTGCTGTGACCTGAAACCCTTTAATTGCAATGGTACAGTGCAGTCCCATAGCAAGCAATGTAGTAGCCGGCAATACAATCCGAGCTCCTGGCAGGAGTAGTAACTAAACATCTTGTTTTGAATGTAAACAACTTTACAAGACTTTAATGATAATTTTTTAACATAATCCATCAATTATATTACATATATTTTTGGGAAAAATATAAAAAGGGGTATTGAGAGAGGGTGAGTAACTGCACATACCCTCTCTCAATAGCCCTTTATATAAACATTGTTTTGTCAGGTAAATGTAGCTGGCTCAGACACAATGTTCTCCACTGCTGTCTGTTTCTCTGGCGTACTGATGGTAAGCAGACTTGCTGAATTGATCCTAAAATTAAACGGATCAGACACTCTCTGCCCTCATTTTCCCTTTCTCCATCATCCCTCTCCCTCCATCCCTCTCTCTCCATCCCTCTCCCTATCCCGCCATCCCTCTTCCAATCCCTTCATCCCTCTTCCAATCCCTCCGTTGCTCTCCCTATCCCTCCATCACTCTCCCTCTCCCTTTCCCTCCATCCCTCTTCCTATCCCTCCATTTCTATCCCTATCCCTCAATTGCTCTCCCTCTCTCTCACTGCTATCCCTCCATCCCTCTCCCTCCATCCCCCTTCCTATCCCTCCATTGCTCTCTCTATCCCTCCATCCCTCTCCCTATCCCTCCATCACTCTCCCTCTCCCTTTCCCTCCATCCCTCTTCCTATCCCTCCATTTCTATCCCTATCCCTCAATTGCTCTCCCTCTCTCTCACTGCTATCCCTCCATCCCTCTCCCTCCATCCCCCTTCCTATCCCTCCATTGCTCTCCCTATCCCTCCATTCCTCTCCCTATCCCTCCATCCCTCTTCCTATCCCTCCATTTCTATCCCTATCCCTCCATTGCTCTCACTATCTCTCATTGCTATCCCTACATTCCTCCATTCCTCTCCCTATCCCTCCATCCCTCTTCTATCCCTCCATCCCTCTCCCTTTCCCTCCATCCCTCTCCCTATCCCTCCATCCCTCTCCCTCATCCCTCTCCCTATCCATCCATTGCTCTCCCTATCCCTCCATCCATCTCCCTCCATCCATCCCTCTATCCCTCTCCCACCATTTCTCTCCCTATTCCTCCATTGCTCTCCCTATCCCTCATTGCTATCCATCCATTCCTCCATTCCTCTCCCTCCATCCCTCTCCCTATCCCTCTATTTCTCTCTCTATCCCTCCATTCCTCCATCCTTCTCCCTATCCCTCCATCCCTCTTCCTATCCTTCCATTGCTCTCCCTATCCCTCCTTCCCTCTCTCTTTCCCTCCATTGCTCTCCCTATCCCTCTCTTTATCACATCATTCCTAGCCCTCTATTCTATGACATCCATGCTGCTCTTTAAGTGGTATGTTGACATTTGAAAACCCATGAGAGAGAGAGAGAACATACTGCACCTACAAAAACAGAGAAACACAGACAGACAGACAGACAGACAGACAGACAGACAGACAGACAGACAGACAGACAGACAGACAGACAGACAGACAGACAGACAGACAGACAGACAGACAGACAGACAGAGAGACACCTGTGGGAACCCATCAAGGAACTGTTGTGTCACTGTTTTATCCTATTTGTAGAACTCTACTGTCCTCTTTCTAATTCCACTAGGGCTAGTGAGCTTCTGTCCATCAGCTGATTTGAGGCAATGAATAATTAGTCTTAGTTATTTTTTTCTCTCTCATACTTCTCCCCAATGCTCCCTGTGCTCTGATACCCAGCAGGTCTGCCAATGCGGATATTTTCCTCTTGAGGAACTGAATATGGCCTCGATCTGCTGTGGTCTCAACTAACGTCAGGAGTTCCACTATTTCAGACTCTAAGGCGTTCATTGATCTGTTGATACAGTTGAAGTAGGAAGTTTACATACACCTTAGCCAAATACATTTAAACTCAGTTTTTCACAATACCTGACATTTAATCCTAATAGAAATTCCCTGTCTTAGGTCAGTTAGGATCACCACTTTATTTTAAGAATGTGAAATATCAGAATAATAGTAGAGAGAATTATTTTTTTCAGCTTTTATTTCTCTCATCACATTCCCAGTGGGTCAGAAGTTTACATACACTCAATTAGTGTTTGGTAGCATTGCCTTTAAATTGTTTAACTTGGGTCAAAGGTTGTAGGTAGCCTTTCACAAGCTTCCCACAATAAGTTGGGTGGATTTTGGCCCATTCCTCCTGACAGAGCTGGTGTAACTGAGTCAGGTTTGTAGGCCTCCTTGCTCGCACACACTTTTTCAGTTCTGTCCATTCAATTTCTATAGGATTGTGATGGCCACTCCAATACCTTGACTTTGTTCTCATTAAATCATTTTGCCACAACTTTGGAAGTATGGTTGGGGTCGTTGTCCATTTGGAAGACCCATTTGCCACCAAGCTTTAACTTCCTGACTGATGTCTTGAGATGTTGCTTCAATATATCCACATAATTTTCCGTCTTCATGATGCCATCTATTTTGTGAAGTGCACCAATCCCTCCTGCAGCAAAGCACCCCCACATCATTTACTGCCACCCCCATGCTTCACGTTTGAGATGGTGTTCTTCGGCTTGCAAGCCTTCCCCTTTTTCCTCCAAACATAACGATGGTCATTACAGCCAAACAGTTCTATTTCTGTTTCATCAGACCAGAGGACATTTCTCCAAAAACTACGATCTTTGTCCCCATGTGCAGTTGCAAACCGTAGTCTGGATTTTTATGGCAGTTTTGGAGCAGTGGCTTCTTCCTTGCTGAGCGGCCTTTCAGGTTATGTCGATGTAAGACTCGTTTTACTGTGGAAATAGATACTTTTGAAGCAATTTCCTCCAGCATCTTCACAAGGTCCGTTGCTGTTGTTCTGGGATTGATTTGCACTTTTTGCACCGAAGTACTTTCATCTCTAGGAGACAAAACGCGTCTCCTTCCTGAGCGGTATGACGGCTGCATGGTCCCATGGTGTTAATACTTGTGTACTATTGTTTGTAAATATGAACGTGGTACCTTCAGGCATTTGGAAAATGCTCCCAAAGATGAACCAGACATGTGGAGGTCAAAAAAAAATTTCTGAGGTCTTGGCTGATTTCTTTTGATTTTCCCATGATGTCAAGCAAAGAGGCACTGAGTTTGAAGGTTGGCCTCGAAATACATCCACAGGTACACATCCAATTGACTCAAATTATGTCAATTAGCCTATCAGAAGCTTCTAAAGCCATGACATTATTTTCTGGAATTTTCCATGCTGTTTAAAAGCACAGTCAACTTAGCGTATGTAAACTTTCGACCCACTGGAATTGTGATACAGTGAATTATAAGTGAAATAATCTGTCTGTAAACAATTGTTGGAAAAATTACTTAGGACATCTACTTTGTGCATGACACAACAGACTTGCCAAATCTATAGTTTGTTAACAAGAAATTTGTGGAGTGGTTGAAAAACGGGTGTCCCACATATCCCAGAGAGGTTATAATAACCTCCCCTCAAATACCTCTTCAACCTCATATGAAAAAAAGGGAAAAACCCTTTTGAGAACAGGATAGCCACACCCCCACTTTTTGAGCTTTTATTTTATGACTACACACCACTGACCCCCCCCCCCCCCCCCACACACACACACACTCCTTGTCATGTCCTGACCATAGAAAGCTTTTATTTTCTATGGTAGAGTAGGTCAGGGCGTGACAGGGGTTTTTGTCTAGTTTATTTATTTCTATGTTGGTTCTAGTTTCTTTTTTCTATGTTGGGTTTTGTCTAGTTTATGTATTTCTATGTGGAGTTCTAGTTTCTGTATTTCTATGTTGTTGTTTTTTGGGATGATCTCCAATTAGAGGCAGCTGGTCATCGTTGTCTCTAATTGGGGATCATATTTAAGTTGTTGTTTTTCCCACTAGGTTTTGTGGGAAATTATTTTGAGTAAGTGTATGTTGCACCGCTTCATCACGGTTTGTTGTTTTGTTTATTAGTATGTCTTGCATAGTTTCACAGTTTAAATAAAATGTGGAACGATACACACGCTGCACCTTGGTCCCATTCATATGACAAACATGACACTCCTGTTGACACAACTTAATTTTCCTTATCATTATGCGTTTCTTGTAGAAAACTTACGTCACTTCCCTTTCCTTTCATTAACTCATACACTGCAGCTCTTTTTTTAACGTCTCTTGCCTCATTGAATGTTTAAATAAGAAATCTTATCTCTGCTCATGGCTGAAAAGAAAATACAGAGGAAGAGACAGAAAACACATTTCTTTACAGATTTAAGACTGCAACTGAACTCTTTCATTTCCCTTAGAATTTAAATCACTTGTCATGCTCGAGTCTAGCGATTTCAGGGCTTGTCAAACCTCCCCCTGTTATTTTTGACATCAGAACCTTCGCTGATTCAATTAACTATTCACTTTCAGGAAGAAAAAAAATCTGTTAAATTATAATCCTGCATATATTTCTTCCCTTTTGTCAATTTCAGAAATTGACGTACCTTCCCAATCCCATCCCTCCCTTCAGCCCCTTTTCTCTGGTTATTTTGTTGTGATGCATCAGATGACTCACTCTCGCTATCCTCCCCCAAGGAAAACTCCACCATCTCTACTTCCTGTTAATCCTCAACTGATTTATCTATCTCTACTTCCTGTTTATCCTGAACTGATTTATCAATCTCTACCTTCCTCTTAGAATTAGAACCTTCATCACCCCTTAAATTCTTCCTCTTCCTCCTCGGGACTTGGAAAACAGCTGCTGAGTTTTCCATTGGTTTCAATCTCATCTTGAACTCTGACTCAGCGACCCCAGTCGTAGTCTCACCGACTGCCCCCCCCCCTCTTTTTCTTGATCTACCACAATTGCCCCCATAGCTACACTGCTTTCCTTTCCTACTTTTCCAACCATATCTGCCGACCTTCTCCCTTCCTGTTCATCCCTTCTCGGTAGTGCTTTAGCTGCAAATTAAAGTGGTGATCCTAACTGACCTAAGACAGGGAATTTTTACTAGGATTAGATGCCAATAAAGCAAATTGAATTGAAAGAGGGAGAGAGAGAGGAGAGGGTGTGTGAGAGAGAGAGGAGAGAGGAGGAGAAAGTTAGAGAGTTGGAGAAAGAGAGGGAGAGAGGGAGGGAGGAGGACAGAGAAAGAGAGAGAAAAGAGAGTGAGAGAGCAAAAGGGAGGGAGGAGGATAGGGAGACAGAGGGAGAAATAGAGAGTGAGAGAGCAAAAGGGAGGGAGGAGGACAGGGAGAGAGGGAGACAGAGGGAGAAAGAGAGAGAGAGAGAGAGAGAGAGAGAGAGAGAGAGAGAAAGAGAGAGAGAGAGAGAGAGAGAGAGAGAGGGAGAGGAGGACAAGGAGAAGGAGAAGGATGAACTATGTATTACCTGCCCTTTCTAGAGCACATACCACCATTACTAGAGAACAAAGGGAACCCAACTAGGACACACATAGTCATCTATAACAGTAAAACACGACTGATATACAGTTCTCCGAAAATTGCCGCATAGCAAAACATTATTGTGTGGTTTCTGAATCTCTATGAGCTCTCTGTTCTCCTGCTATTCTCTGAATATGTATGATCTCTCTGTTCTCCTGCTATTCTCTGAATCTGTATGTCACGTTTGTCGTATGATGAAGACCAAGACGCAGTGTGTGTATCGTTCCACATTTTATTTAAACTGTGAAACTATGCAAGACATACAAATAAACAAAACAACAAACCGTGACGAAGCGGTGCAACATACACTTACTCAAAATAATCTCCCACAAAACCTAGTGGGAAAAACAACAACTTAAATATGATCCCCAATTAGAGACAACGATGACCAGCTGCCTCTAATTGGAGATCATCCCAAAAAACAACAACATAGAAATATAGAAACTAGAACCCCACATAGAAATACATAAACTAGACAAAACCCCCAACATAGAAAAAAGAAACTAGAACCAACATAGAAATAAATAAACTAGACAAAACCCCGTCACGCCCTGACCTACTCTACTATAGAAAATAAAAGCTTTCTATGGTCAGGATGTGACACTGTAAGAGCTCTCTGTTCTCCTGCTTTTCTCTGAATCTGTATGTTCTCTCTGTTCTCCCTCTCGTTCCTCCACTATTGGGGGAATACTGTAGCTATGTTTGTTGAAATACAGTGTTTATCGAAGGAAGACTAGAATCCTGCTCAGGGGGTGTACCTGTTTAACGTTTGTGTGTGTGTGTGTGCATCTGTACTAACTCTTGCTTTGGCTCTATGCACACTCTCCAGATTGTATCCACACACTCACACATACTACACCGACACTCCAACACACACGAACACACAACCAGCGTTTGGGAAGCCCAGTAGAAGAACATCCTTTGTGTACAAGAAAAGAAACTGTGACATTTGAAAGGCTCTGACTGACAGGCAGATTTCATGTGTTCTCAGCAATTAGCTAACAACAGAGTGGAGTGGACCTGCTTCTCTCTCTCTCCTTATCTTTCTGTCTCTTTCAATCTCCTATCACAGCTGTTGAGCTTCTTTCTTTTCTCTTCTCTCTGTTCTCTTTCTTCTAGTGCTTCACTCTACCTCCTCCTACTCTTTCTGTCAATCTCCCCTTTCCCGTCCGTCTCCCCCTTCTGTCCCCCCTCCGTCCGTCTCCCCCTTCTGTCCCTCCTCCTTCCATCCTCCCCATCTGTCCCCCCTCCGTCCATCTCCCCCTTCTGTCCCCCCTCCTTCCATCCCCCCCTTCTGTCCCCCCTCCTTCCATCCCCCCCTTCTGTCCCCCCTCCGTCCATCTCCCCCTTCTGTCCCCCCTCCGTCCATCTCCCCCTTCTGTCCCCCCTCTGTCCATCTCCCCCTTCTGTCCCTCCTCTCCGTCCTTCTCCCCCTTCTGTCCCCCCTCTCCGTCCGTATCCACCTTCTGTCCCCCCTCCGTCCGTCTCCCCCTTCTGTCCCCCCTCTCCATCCGTCTCCCCCTTCTGTTCCCCCTCCGTCCATCTCACCCATCTGTCCCCCGTCCGTCCATCTCACCCATCTGTCCCCCGTCCGTCTCTCCCTTTTGTCTCCCCTCCGTCCGTCCCTCCCTTCTGTCCCCCCTCTGTTCATCTCCCCCTTCTGTCCCCCCTCCGTCCATCCCCCCTCCGTTCATCTCCCCCTTCTGTCCCCCCTCCGTCCATCCCTTCTTTCTGTCCCCCCTCCGTTCATCCTCCCCATCTGTCCCCCCTCCGTCCATCTCACCCTTCTGTCCCCCCTCCTTCCATCCCCCCCTTCTGTCCCCCCTCCGTCCATCTCCCCCTTCTGTCCCCCCTCCGTCCATCTCCCCCTTCTGTCCCCCCTCCGTCCATCTTCCCCTTCTGTCCCCCCTCCGTCCATCTCCCCCTTCTGTCCCCCCTCCATCCATCTCCCCCTTCTGTCCCCCCTGAAAGCTGTTTAATCAGCTTTCACCATCAATCAGCTTTCTGTCATTTAACACAAAGACTTCTATGGAGTTCTTAGTGATTCCATAAGTGTAAGCCACTCCCTCTCTCCCTCCCGCTCTCAGAGGAAAGCTCTGCCTCCATCAGTCTTTCCATGCCTCTGTAATTATGCGCACCACTCAATTCTGGTACAAAAGCACTGTACACACTGAACTCAGACCTATTACTGACACACACACACACACAAACACAAAAACACACACAAACACACTAATTTGGAAGCTTTGCCAAAGCTCTGCTGTGTTCCCTCTCAGGTACGAAGGATAAATTGGATCCTGAATAACTACTGTGTCCTAATGACCATGTTGCTCTTTTAGGTGGAATCAGATGTTAAACTAACTCACCACAATATACTCCAGCTAACTCACCACAATATACTCCAGCTAACTCATCACAATATACTCCAGCTAACTCACCACAATATACTCCAGCTAACTCATCACAACATACTCCAGCTAACTCACCACAATATACTCCAGCTAACTCACCACAATATACTCCAGCTAACTCACCACAATATACCCCAGCTAACTCACCACAATATACCCCAGCTAACTCACCACAATATACCCCAGCTAACTCACCACAATATACCCCAGCTAACTCACCACAATATATTCCAGTTAACTCACCACAATATACCCCAGCTAACTCACCACAATATACCCCAGTTAACTCACCACAATATACCCCAGCTAACTCACCACAATACACTCCAGCTAACTCACCACAATATACTCCAGCTAACTCACCACAATATACTCCAGCAGGGAGAACTGTCCTCTCCCCTCCCTCAACCCTCCCCTCTCCCTTCCCTCAACTCTCCCCACTCCCCGCTCCCCTCTCTCAACCCTCCTCTCTCCCTCAACCCTCCCCTCCGTTCTGCTCTAACTCCTCCTCTCCTCTCCTCGTGTGTGTGTGTTCGTGTGTGTGTGTGCTTGTGTTCGTATGTGCGTGTGTGTGTGTTTGTGTGTGCGTTCGTGTATGTGTGTGCGTGTTCGTATGTGCTTGTGTGTGTGTGTTCGTGTGTGTGTGTGTGTGTGTGTGTGCGTGCGTGTGTGTGCGTGTGTGTGCGCTTGCATGTCACCAGTTTCCCCATGCCTCTCTGTCAACAAACAAGGATTAGTAGATTCATCTAGTAATGTAAAAGGCTTTGCAGTGACATAACAGAATGTTGTTTGATGAATAAATATTCAATTAAATTCAAATATGCTGGTACTTTATTGAAAAGCTAAACAATTAATACTAAAACAAAGTTCATTCTTAAACCAATTTTCAGCCAAAGCTCACAATTAATCAACTTTAAATAGGACCGAGTGTGTGTTTAATTTAAAGACAACAAGCAAATTGCAGATTGATGTGAACTGCATTAATTCATCAGTATGGGAGAGAGAGAGAGAAAGAGAGTGAGACCGAGAGAGAAGGGTAGACACAGAAGGGTAGACACAGAAGGGTAGACAGGAAAACCTGTCTCTCTGTAAATAAAAGGCTGTGCAATCACTGCACCACAGCAGAACCCAAGACAGAGCTGCATGTCCTGACAAAATGTAAAAAATTGGAAGCAATTAGGAGTGTAATTTCCCCAAAATTGAAACCCTTAAAGGTTTCAAAGACCTCTCTGATGAGAGTAAGCTACCCGTCCTGTAGGGGGAGGACACAGGGAGCTGTGGGTTGGCAGCGCACCACATTGCTGCCTGCCATAAGATGAGGGGCAGTGTCTGACAGACCAACCAACCTGCACATGTCCTCTATGCTTATTGTTAAATGTATGGTTATTTTGACACTTGGTTATTGTTGTTAATGTTGTCCCGTTGATAATATTGATTATTATTATTTTAATTATGTTAATATTGTAAATCTCCAAAGTAAGCTTTGGCAATATGTACGTTGTTAAGTCATGCCAATAAAGCAAATTGAATTGAATTGAGAGAGAGACCTCTAACTGTATTTGAGACAAGACTCTAATCTACTGCCTCTCAAACTCTTCCTAATATAACCTCATTATTATTATTATTATTATTATTACACAGACACTTTCAGCACTGATGGTTACCACTGACACCACACAGGATACAGTCATGTGCTGTCCCTCCATTCCCCTTCACTCACTTACCCTTTAACCTCATCTCCCACATCTTCACCACTGGTGTCTAACGCTTGTTAAGAAACGGTAAAAAGTCATGCCGCTTCCACACAGAAACGCCTACTGAAAAACCACCATCACATTTTCTCTCTCTCTCTCTCCTTGCATTCTTTCTTCCTTCTATCTCTCCCTCTATCTTTCTCTCTATCCCTCCCTCTCTATCTCTCCCTCCTTCCCACTCTCTCTCTCAGTGGCATGGTGCTATTTATTTTGGTGAGGAAGTGGGAAAAAACAACCGTTAATGATGTCATGATGTTATAGGCCTACTCTGCCATCATATTTGGTTCTGTTAAGTAAAATACAAATGAATCGTTATGTGATCTTGCGAGACATTGATTCAGCTTTGATCTAACTAAACAAGCACCATTGTGAGAAGTGATAATTGAGCAGAGATAATCTTCTATTTGTAATAATAAATAGTGACGAGTAGGACTATTAGGCGTACAGGCAACAGGTCTTGAGTAGATGTCATTTTAAGTGTTTGGAGCTCCCTTTGTGGTGCTGAAAGGACAGCGCCAGGACCGCTTGTGGTGCTGAAAGAAAAGCACCAGGATCCCTTTGTGGTGCTGAAAGGACAGCGCCAGGATCGCTTGTGGTGCTGAAAGGACAGCACCAGGATCGCTTGTGGTGCTGAAAGGACAGCGCAAGGATCGCTTGTGGTGCTGAAAGGACAGCTGAAGGATAGCTTGTGGTGCTGAAAGGACAGCTGAAGGATAGCTCTGCCATTCGGCCAGCTCAGGAACAAACAACAATAATTAGCAGTAGGCCTAATAGCTCTACAACTACATTGTATAGCTACAATATTTGTAGGCTATAGGTTAATGTAAATACATATAGCTTAAAACTTCTTTGGGATCAGTGTTCCTTCCACGGGACGGTTGAGCTAACATAGGCTAATGTGATTAGCATGAGGTTGTAAGTAACAAGAACATTTCCCAGGACACAGATTTATCTGATATTGGCAGAAAGCTTAAATTATTGTTAATCTAACTTCACTGTCCAATTTACAGTATCTATTACAGTGTTTGTGAAGAGAGCTTTATTTAGAGTAGACATTTAATTGTATTGTTTGTACAGTACACTCTTTTTTTACATTTTTATTGTGATTAAAAATGTAAATATTTCAACTTTTCTAAAGGGGAAGGGTGGGGGATTGGGTTCGCTTCCTGACATCTGAGACCAAAGGGAGGGGGGTACAGTTTCATAAGTGATTATAGTATCATGATTTGATTAGCTTGAACACATGGTTACTATATACCCTATTACAAAAAAAAACAGAGCGAACAATCAGTTCATAGAACTTATTTGAATAGATTAAACATGTTATCAAATCGACCAAGTAGTGAACATAAATCATTACTACGTAGAACTGCAGGAAATTCCTTTTAAACCATAAAATCAATATTTGTGTTGTGTATTCATGCATCTCAATAAACTAGAACCTAAATGCATTGTTACCTCCAACTTGGCCTCCGATTTAGGCTCAAAATCCCAAGCAGGGCTACAGAAACTTCCAGAGAGGATCAGGCTCCTTGGGTTTTAGATTATTATCATTTTTTGGGGGAGGGAGGTTGCCACTCTGGTTTGTGTCCTGGGCAGAATGATGTCGTCGTAACCAAGTGGTAACATATCGTTCTGTGTTCCACTGAACATCAAGTCAGACACACGGTGAATGTGTTTTTTTTTGGGGGGGGGGGTTGTTTTATGCTCCGACAGGCCTCTGCACACCCGTAGCCTACAGTTGTTCATCCTTCTCGGCACCACCAGAGAGAAGACAGGGAAGAAACCACAATGAACCTCTAGGCTGCTATACATGTTCATTTGGTTTGTCATTCTATCGTTTTTCATGGCATTTTTTGTGGTAATTAAATAGTATTTATTTAGAATTAATTTTCTAAAAATAGTTTTACCAGGTCCCTGTATTGTCAAGTGTAAATAAGTGAGGGAGAGCCGCTCCTCCACCCTATGACAACACTACACCTGCGGCGGTCGGAGCCGTTTAATTAAGATCGGGAAGGGCAACAACAACAAAAAATCATGAGCATGGTCTAATTTCTATTACAGCGTATTGGATGACTGTCATATTCCATTCACCCAGTTCAATGTAACAGTGATAGCTTTAGCTACATAATATTCACATTGTCCCTATACCCATCATGAGGTTGCTAAAACCTAAAACCTACGAATGGATGTCCTGTGCACGTGTTTGTAGAGAGACAAATTAGAGTAATCAAGGTAACAGACATTGACACATCCAATACCTCATTACACGCTCTTGCCAGCATCTAGCATATCTAGGGTGTAATCATTAATCCAAACAGTATCATCCTCTTTCTTGCTAATAAGCACTTTCTTCCTGTGTCAAAGCTGAATGTAACCAACCTGCCTTTATAATTACAACAGACCAGACTACCGACAAACATCCCTCTGTAGTCTGACTGGAAAAGAGGGGATAGAGGGAGAGAGAGAGGGGTGGGATGGGAAAGACAGCGATAAGGAGAGAGAGAAAGACAGAGAGAGGGAGAGAGACATATGTAAACAAACAAACAAATAATAAAGCCCTTTGAATTTAATTTAATTGAGAGAGAGGGATAGAGATAGAGAGACCTCCAATTGTATTTGAGAAGAGACTTGAAGGAAAAGCAGCCAACAAGTGCTCAGCATATGTGGGAACTCCTTCAAGACTGTTGGAAAAGCATTCCTCATGAAGCTGGTTGAGAGAATGCCAAGAGTGTGCAAAGCTGTCATCAAGGCAAAGGGTGTATACTTTTAAGAATCTCAAATATAAAATATATTTTGCATTGTTTTACACTCTTTTTGCTTACTACATGATTCCATATGTGTTATTTCATAGTTTTGATGTCTTCACTATTATTCTACAATGAAAATAGTAAAAAAATTAAGAAAAACCCTGGAATGAGTAGGTGTGTCCAAACTTTTGACTGGTACTGCACATATATTATACAGTATATGTCCCCATCACTACACAGATGTCACATCACCACCCATAGAGACAAACTTCTGCTTGGTCCCTCTCCCACACACAGACAAGCAAGCACATGCACAAGCGCACACAAACAAAATAAATGGTATGTGTTTACCTCTGTGTGTGTGTGTGTGTGTGTGTGTGTTTACCTCTCTGTGTGTGTGTGTGTGTGTGTGTGTGTGTGTGTGTGTGTGTGTGTGTGTGTGAGAGAGAGAGAGAGATCATCAGGATGCATTAACCCTTTCCACTGTTTTTAAAAGTAAAAATGCTTAGCCAATCCAAATGAAAGAAACACTTCCTCATTACCGTACTCATACAGCCCCGAAGCAGCACTTTACAAGGCTACCGCTTCATTTACACACACACATAAATAATACACAAGCTGATAATTAATATTCTGTCCAAAGCTCAGATCTCAACTCATTACTGCTAAACCGGTACCATTATGGTCAAGGGAAAGAGAAGAAGAGAGGGAGAGAGTGTATTTTCTCTCACTCTTTCTGTTAAACCGGTACCATTATGGTCTAGGGAAAGAGAAGAAGAGTGGGAGAGAGTGTATTTTCTCTCACTCTTTCTGCTAAACCGGTACCATTATGGTCTAGGGAAAGAGAAGAAGAGTGGGAGAGAGTGTATTTTCTCTCTTCCTCGTTCATCCTTTCATACGTTGGCATCAGAGGTGCATATTCATCCCCAAATGATCTTCATGATTGTGCTAAATCTACCGTCCAGAGCTGACAGAGGCTCAGAGATTTGTACAGTGAGCTCCAAAAGTATTTGCTACATATACACATATAAGTGAATTTCTCCCAACACTTTTGGTTCCCCAAAATGTGTGTTTTTTGTTTTACTATTTTAGGGTTAGGGTTAGAATTAGGGTTAGTGTTAGGGGTTAGATTTAAGTTAGGGGTTAAGGTTAAGGTCAAGGTTAGGGTTAGGTTTAGTGTTAGCATTAGGTTTAGGTTTAGGGGTTAGGGAAAATTGGGTTTTGAATGGGAATCAATTGTTTGGTCCCCACTAGAATAGTAAAACAAAAATGTGTGTGTGTGCTTCAATTTTGCAATAAACTATAGCTAACCTATACAATCAACATAATCGATTTGTGTATGTATGGTTGGGCATTTCACTTTAGTTGAATTCGGTATCTAAACATTTCTATACTGTATATAGTATACAAGGAGATAAGAAGATACAGAGATAAACTGTTTAGAAATCAATAATTCCATTTGTTTTCTGTTCAGTACTGATATGGATCTACTCAGAGCAATGCAATCATGGTAAAGTAGGGAATACCCAGCAGCCAATGTCACTTTTAAAATGAGGCTGAATAGTTTGTCCAGCATTCTGTACAACTAAATACACAGCCTAATACACAACAAATAACACACCTACACACTCACACACACGGGTGTCTGTTTTGGACATTCAGTCCGAGGGTGTGTGTGTGTGTGTGTGTGTGTGTTGCTGGTAGCACTGTGTGTGTTGCTGGTAGCACTGTGGTGACGTGTGTGTGATAGTCTCACGGAAGAGAAGCAGGGCTCAGGGTGTCACACTGAAACTACCACACAGAACATTCAGCAAGAAAAGAAACAATCCTTTCCATCTCTGATTCACTGTGTAGTCACATTGTCAAGTGCTCTGTGAGAGAAGGGGGGTGAAAGGGTGTGTGTGTGCGTGCGAGGGGAGGACAGAAGTAAAGATGAAAAAGTAGACCATTTCAAAACCCTTCACTCACTTCACTCAGTCAGGGAACCCCAGGAAGAGACTCTCGTCCGTGGGCTAAGTCAACAACATTGCAATTACTCCACAATACTAACCTAATTGACATAGTGAAAAGAAGGAAGCCTGTACAGAATAAAAATATTCCAAAACAGTTACCCTGTTAGGCACTAAAGTAAATCTCCAAGAAATGTCCTGAATACAAAGCATTATGTTTGGGGTTTTTCTAACACAAAACATCACTGAGCATGGTGATGGCTGCATCATGTTATGGGTATGTTTGTCATCAGCAAGGGAGTTTTTTTAGGATAAAAAGAAATGTAATAGAGTTAAGCACAGGCAAAATCCTAGAAGAAAACCTGGTTCAGTCTGCTTTCCAACATACATTGGAAGACAAATTCACCTTTCAGCAAGACAATAAACTAAAACACAAGGCCAAATATAGACTGGAGTTGCTTACCAAGATGACATTGAATGCTGCTGAGTGGCCTAGTTACAGTTTTGACTTAAATCGGCTTGAAAATCTATGGCTGTCTAGCAATGATCAACAACCAACTTGACAGAGTTTGAAGAATTTTTAATAATAATGTGCAAATATTGTACAATCCAGGTGTGCAAAGCTCTTAGAGACTTACCCAGAAGGACTCACGAGCTGTAATCGCTGGCAAAGGTGAACATGTATTCACTCAGGGGTGTGAAGACTTATGTAAATTAGATATTTCTGTGTTTCATTTTCAAAAAATGAGCAAAAATTTCTAAAGACATTGTTACACTTTTTCATTATGTGGTATTGTGATGTCATTATGTGGTATTGTGATGTCATTATGTGTTATTGTGATGTCATTGTGGTATTGTGATGTCATTATGTGGTATTGTGTGTAGATTGATGAGGGGAAAAACATTTTCATCCAATTGTAACAAAGTCAAGGGGTCCGAATACTTTCCGAATGCACTGTATAATTGTCTCTACTTTTGCATATTTTTGATACTAAGTGTTATCAGATCTTCAACCAAAACCTGATATTAGATAAAGAACCTGATATTAGATAAAGAACCTGATATTAGATAAATAACCTAATATTAGATAAAGAACCTCATATTAGATAAAGGAAACCTGAGTGAACAAATAACACAACAATTGCATACTTATTTCATTTATTTAATAAATAAAGTTATGCAAAGTTGTGGGACCCATGTCATCCAAAAAGTCCACAAAGCACATGGATGATCATTCTTTATTTATTTTAATTTTATTTAACCTTTCTTTACAAAGAAAATCAGTTAAGAACAAATTCTTATTTACAATGACGGCCTACCAAAAGGCCTCCTGCGGGGACGGGGGCGTGGGATTAAAAAATTAAAAATGTATACAATATAAAATTTAGGACAAAACACACATGACAACGCAACACTACATAAAGAGAGACCTAAGACAACATATCAAGGCAGCAACACATGACAACACAGCATGGTAGCAACACAACATGACAACAACATGGCAGCAACACAACATGGTAGCAGCACAAAACATGGTACAAACATTGGGCACAGACAACAGCACAAAGGGCAAAAAGGTAGAGATGACAATACATCACACAAAGCAGCCACAACTGTCAGTAAGATTGTCCATGATTGAGTCTTTGAATGAAGAGACTGAGATAAAACTGTCCAGTTTGAGTGGTTTTTTGCAGCTCGTTCCAGTCGCTAGCTGCAGCGAACTGAAAAGAGGAGCAACCCAGGGATGTGTGTGCTTTGGTGGACCTTTAACAGAATGTGACTGGCAGAACGAGTGTTGTATGTGGAGGATGGGGGCTGCAGTAGATATCTCAGATAGGGGGTGTGAGGCCAAAGAGGGTTTTATAAATAAGCATCAACCAGTGAGTCTTGCGACGGGTACACAAAGATGACCAGTTTACAGAGGAGTATATAGGAGTATATAAGGAACATTGGTGACAAATCTGATGGCCGAATGGTAAAGAACATCTAGCTTCTCGAGAGCATCTTTATCTGCCGATCTATAAATTATGTCTCCGTAATTTAGCATGGTCATCTGAATCAGGGTTATTTTGGCAGCTGGGGTGAAAGAGGAGCGATTACGATAGAGGAAACCAAGTCTAGATTTAACTTTAGCCTGCAGCTTTGATATGTGCCGATAGAAGGGCAGCGTATCGTCTAGCCATACTCCCAAGTACTTGTATGATGTGACTACCTCAAGCTCTAAACCCTCAGAGGTAGTAATCACACCTGTGGGGAGAGGGGCATTCTTCTTACCAAACCACATTACGTTTGTTTTGGAGGTGTTCAGAACAAGGTTCAGGGTAGAGAAAGCTTGTTGGACACTAAGAAAGCTTTGTTGTTGAGCATTTAACACAAAATCAGGGGAGGGGCCAGCTGAGTATAAAACTGTATCATCTGCATATAAATGGATGAGAGAGCTTCCTACCGCCTGAGCTATGTTGTTGATATAAATTGAGAAGAGCGTGGGGTCTAGGATTGAGTCTTGGGGTACTCCCTTGGTGACAGGCAGTGGCTGAGACAGCAGATTTTCTGACTTTATACATTGCACTCTTTAAGAGCGATAGTTAGCAAATCAGGCCAAAGACCCCTCAGAGACAACAATACTCCTTAACCGGCCAACAAGAATGGAATGGTCTACCTTATCAAAAGTTTTGCAGCAAAATATTGCTTGGAAACAAGGGCAATGGTAACATCATTGAGGACCTTTAAGTTGCAGTGACACATCCATAACCTGAGTGGAAACCATAATGTATACCCAAGAGAATACTATAGACATCAAGAAAGTTTTTCCAACACTTTTGATAGAGGGCAAAATAGAAATAGGCCAATAACGGTTAGGATCAGCTTGATCTCCCCTTTTAAATAAAGGATTAACTGTGGCTGCCTTCCAAGCAATGGGAACCTCCCCAGAAAGGAGAGACGGATTAAAAAGGTTGGAGATAGGCTTGGCGATGATAGGGGAAGCAACCCTAAAGAATAAATGGTCTAAACCATCTGACACAGATGTTTTTTTGGGGTCAAGTTTAAGGAGTTCCTTTAGCACTTCGGACTCAGTGACTGCCTGCAGGGAGAAACTTTGTAGCGGTGCAGGGGAAAAAGAGGGAGAAGCATCAGGGATAATCACATTAGAAGGGGTGGGTGGGAGATGAGGAAATGTTGGACGGGCAAGGAGGATTGGCTGAGTTAAATAGGAATCCTGACTTAAGTGGTGATTAAAGAGCTCAGCCATGTGCGTCTTGTCGGTAGTGTTAGATTCTAATTCTCAGAGTAAAAACACAACGGACTCTCAGACCAAGTTTATTCTTCCCAGATGATCAATACAGCTGCATTAGACAAAAACATATTCACACAAGCATTGATATTTAATCGTTTCTCCTATGCTGAGTCTGCTCCTACACATCTGAACAGCCAACGCATCTCTGTTGCTAGACAGAACCTTAGTGACATCTGTTCTTCCTCACTTCATCTAACCTGAACTCTACCCCAAGGTGCTCACTCCTCCACAACTCAAGACTGTCATGGTGATTGGTACCAGACTGTGTCTCTTCTCCTCCCAGAGGATCCCTCCCATAGGATCCCTGATGGCTGAAAATAACATATCCTGACATAATGTAAACATTATACGTTACCCTCTCTCTCTCTCAGTGACATGAATAAGTATATGCCTACCTGGTTAAATAAAGGTGAAATAAATAAAATGACTTATTAACAGTAACAACCACATCATCAACATTAATGGAGATGGACAGCTGTGAGGAGGAGGGTTTATTCTCCAGGTTTTTAACCGTTTTCCAGAACTTCTTGGGGTTAGACCCACAGAGAGAGAACTGCTCCTTAAAGTTACTAACTTTGGCCTTCCGGATAGCCTGAGTGCACTTATTTCTCATTTGCCTGAACGGGTATGTGTGTGCCAAGCTTTTCACCAAATGCAATTCTTGAGGTGGAGTAATTCTGCATATTCACGGTCAAACTGGACTATGACATTTGCTTCTGGTGAAATTGGAGGCTGCACAGAGATTAGAGATCAACCCAACGCACTGAGCTAGGCTGAAACAACTTTTTTTACCGGGAACGTGTCTCCGGTGTCGTGACGTTGTATTAGTTAATGTGACGACTGTTGCTCATCGAATGATTAACGGTTTATAATTACGTGATTAAATGAATTAAGCAATGAATCAAGCAATTATTAACTCATTAACCTGGGGCACCATGGGAACATTGTTTTGATTGAGTTTCTATTTCCCAAATTAACTCAAAGGATATCAGAATATCGATTACAACAGTCGCTAAATTAATCAGTTTCCTCTACAGTCTCATTATCTGAAAGTCGTATAATCCGGGAATCTGCACGGACCCGGGCTTTACCACTGAATTTACCACACCAATCTTAGTTGATTATTTATTTACTAGCAAGCTAAAATGATGATAAAAATGCACATACACAAAACACAGTCTAGCTATTGATTAGGACTTAGTACAACGGGCCAACACACTCTGGCGCTTGTTACCCAAAATGGGGATTTTAAAGAGAGAGAAAGAAAGGAAGTACACGAGAGAAATATACATTTGGGTTCATTTGTCAGCCATGCTTATTTAAAATTAGCCTTGCCCCGAACTGCCGCTCTTATGGGTCAGAATATAATGATGTAATTACGTGTTGTAGTTCTCAGGTGGGAAGCTCCGCGTGGGTCGTTTAGGCTTCTAAATGACGCACTTCTACGGCGCAACTCTCCGGTTGTCCTCACGATGTCAGTGTCCTTCTTGGCTAAGTGGTCTGATCCTCACCCTTGATCTGAAAGGGGTCTTCTGAGGACAGACAGCTCTGTAGCTCAGAGCTCACAGCTTCGGCTCGAATGGTGTCGATACCACGATTCAATCGAGAGTGGAGGCTGGGTGGTTCGGCTTGAATTCACCCGCTTAGACACAGCTACTCGTCCGTAGCTCGTGTAGAAAAATATTTCTTTGTCTTCAACCTTGTGTTTCGTTTTGGGGTTCGTCGACTTTGTTAGACCTTCGCTGCAGCTTGGGGTCAATAGTCTCCTATGTTAATTCTCCAATCTCCTGTCTTATACCCTCGGGTCAGAGGTGGGTGTGACAGCCTTTAGGGCGATTCTCTGGGCGGACCAAGTACAGGGGCAAGGCTTAGATTTGGCTAAAAATCCGATTTTAGACACTAACTTCACATTTCATCTTTGCCAAAACATTCTGTTTGATTTGGATATTTTCCAAACAGCGTACAATGTATAAACATCAGGCATATACTGGGAAAACTCTTAAAGGTACAATGTTTTCATAATAACGTCATCTCTTAACCTTTAAAAACCAATACAAAAGTTACATACATTTTAATATTCCACTTTTCGTCATAACCACCATTGTGGCTGACGGAAACCATTGTTCCAAAGTTCCTTTATTGCATGTTTAAGGTTCTGAGGCCAGTTCTCCATTGTTAGGACAAAGGAATTTCTCTGTATTATGGGCATGAGGTGTCATAAAACCCCCACATCTTCAGACCCCTAGATCTCTCCTCCTCTGTTGGGGGTTTGGGAGATAATCTGTAGGGTGGTGGTCTCCTGTATCCTGACCTGATCAGGACAGTCATGACAGTCCCCCTCTGGTAGGTTCAACTTGGAATGATTCTGCATGTTGCAACCCACCATAAGAATGACCATCGGATGTCCTGGTCTGTGGATCATCAGAGCAGCCCCCCCCCCTTTAGTGGTTCCCCCCCTGGTAGGCTTTCCGCAAGCTGTGGATCACCACCAGAATGGATCAAGGAGGTCTGGCAGTGGCTCTGTGTTCCGGCCCGTCGTCCGGTTATCCCGGTTAGTGGACCTAGGCAGTAACTTGGCAGACGTTAATAACGCACAACACTCAGGCAATACATCATTACATTTCCTCCCCAAAGGAGCGGTGTCTTGGCTCTAAGGCTTCCTAAGTGTCAAAGGTAATGAAACGAAAAATTGGAATAAAAACATAAAAGTATACAAAATATGTCTACCACACCTTAATCATCTAATATGGACTATGTTCTATATATGTCCAAGGCCTTGGCTAAATAGCTTTATCATGGCATTGTCTCTAATGTCATGTCTAGGTTGATCCTACTTGCAGGTGGGTAGTTAAGGCACTTGGAAAAACTTGGCCCCTGAAGGCCAAGCTTACATTAGGGACATTACTGGGCTGACCTAGCGAGTTCGGGAGAGGAGGCTGGGACTGGGCCCTGTAAGAGGGTTTCCGGATCCATTGCCACCTTTCCAAAAATCGGGATCGCTTCCGTCCCACGGGTGATCCTAGTATAAGACCTCATTAGGTCTTCCATTGCACGTGTGCGCCTGTGTACGTAGTAGGTGCACACGCCAAGGGAAATGAGACCAAGGATCATGGTAACAGTCAGGATACTGTCCGGCACCGTCCAAGAGCGGGCGACAGACCAATCTTTTGGTCTGTAGTCAGTCGGGTCGACTAACAGTGCCTCATCCAGTACGCTAAGATCGACAGTCATGGGTCCCTCGTACTGGATTTGGTATTGAATGGCTTGTGGTAACTCAAGGGAACGTTTAGCAAAAGCGTCCGGCATTTCAATCTCTGTGTCTATCCGGTCGTCGGGAAGGTGGTATAGAGCGAGGTCGTCTACGTGAATAATCGCCCCCTCTGGTACCGTAACAAAAACAGTCTGGTTGGGGAGGTTTAATTGGGTGATGGAGTCATGGCGTTCGTAAGTCATAGTGGCGGACGCGAACGGTGTGTTGACCAACCATCGGTTCCCTACCACCTCCACTTGTGTGGTGGTGGCCCCATCCCTGGCTGTTAGTTTGGCTCTACAGCGACTTCGCTGGTGATAGCTTTAATACCACAAAGACGCTCAGTGTTATCCCTGACAAATGGTTTGCTAGGACAAAGGTAGTGGACATCTTTGGTTAGAGTACACATTAGCAGGTTAGGGGTGAGATAGAAATCTGGGTTGTTTTCCTGGTAAGCTACAACTGGGGGCGTGGCAATCTTTACGTGGGTACTGTCGCGCCAAAATCCTACATTGAGAACCGTTTTCAATCTATAGATATTCTCCAGTTCAACAACCGGCAGCGTCAGTAGAAAACCCACTTCATTACGATCAACATCAACGTGTATTGGGATGGCCGACCCCAGACTATAGGCCAAATGTGATTGTAACGGCCTTAGTGTGGTTGAAGTAGCTGAGGTCAATATGTCGTGCACCATTGAGAGGGGCACTAGATATGAGGGGATTCTATTCATGGCCAAGTGGTCCATAGAAGAGCTAACTTCACAGAGAAAATCCTCCAGTAACAATCGAACCAATTGGACATGGGCATAGTCATGGTTCATGACCTCTGCTAGCTTTCCTACAGACAGGATAGTTTTGTTCAGGAGAGTAGCGTGTGTGTTGACCACCAGAATAGTGTCCTGGAGAGACTTTCCCACATGTTGCAACCTAAGGGCCTGTGCCTTCATCTGCTGCTGGATAAGTGGCATCTCTTCAGTAATCTCCCTAACATTCCTCTTGACTGTGGCTAGACTGACTGCGTTGAAGGCAGTGGTACCTAGGGCAAATAGTGACCCTACGGCTGCCCCTATCGATAGTAGCGCCCCGACGAATCGTTTTTCTCGCCTGGGCTCAGCTAGTTCTGACTGGGTTACTGTGACTTTTGGAGTTGGGCCAACATATGGGCAGTGTCTAGCTGGGCGTGCTTAATTGCCTGGCTGGTCCAGTCAGCCCCGGCCCAACTCAAATGCGCCGCAGGTGGAATGTGTTGGCGGTACACATTCTCTGCATCTAGGCGGACATATACCCTCTGCGTGTGTACTCTGCAGTTAGTTATGAGGAGTCCTGGATCGTCGCGGAGAACGATTCCCGTAGGGGGTCCGTTCGTGATTACGTCTGCTGGGTTGGTTTTGACCAGGGCGCAGAGTGTCAGGATCATCCAAAGGAACTCCATCCTACAGAAACGCATAATCAGAGATTGTTGGATTATTTCAGTTATTTGTATTCGTAAACAAAAATTGTTTTGACAACTATTTTTCTGTTTTTCTTATTTTTAATCAGTACAGCGCAGGACGATATCACTAGTGACAACAGATGTATATCTGGTAGCTGGGAAGAGAATAAAAGATATTAGGTGCAACGTACTGGTCTCCTGGAAGGGATCAGCTGAGGGTACTTAAGAATTTTCTTAGTACCTCTGGGTTTTTGCTAGGGTTTTTATCTATTCGGTGCTGGCTAGCACCCCTTCTATTCCCATGGGGGGAGTGTACAACTTGATTTGGTTCCGGTGGACCCACTTTAATGTGGCGGTTTGTCGACCTTTGCTGATTTTGATCTGGTAAGCTACAGGTGATAGCTTCACCACAATCTCGTGTGGCCCCGTCCAGTGGGGCAGGAACTTTGTTGCGACGCCCGCGGGTTTGGTGTATATGTAGTACCACACCTTATCTCCGACCTCGAACACCTGGTGTGAGGCTTTTTTGTCGTAATAGGTCTTGTCACCTTCTGCACTTCTTTCCAATTGTCCTTGAGCGTACGCAAAGGTAGTCTGGAGATGGTTCCGCAAGTCGGTCACGTATTGATGAGCCGTGTAGGCGGTGGCTGCGGCGACATCTCCCGGTTGGTACAGGAGATGCAGTGGAAGGGTCATTTGCCGGCCCGTCATCATCTCAAAGGGTGTCATTCCCGTAGACCTGTTGCGTGTGGCTCTGATTGCCATCAGTACCAATGGGAGTTTGAGGTCCCAATCTTTGTGGTTGGCTGCCACATATTTCCTCAAGATTCTGAAAATTGATTGGTTGCTCCTTTCTACCCCCCCCGAGCTCCTAGGGTGGTACGCGATGTGGAGTTTAGCTTTGACTCCCAGGAGCTTCCACAGTTCGGTCATTACAGCTGCCGAAAAGTGGGTTCCTCTGTCGCTGTCCACGGTTTCTCCTGGCAGGCCGAAACGACTGAAAACGTGGTTTAGCAAAAGAACGGCAGTGGTTTCCGCTGTGTCATTGGTCGCCGGCAGGCACTCCACCCACTTTGTGAATGCGCAAGTCACTGTGAGGAGGTACTTGTTGCCTCTGGCAGACCTGGCAACTGGGCCGACCCAGTCGATCTGGATCGAGCTCCAGGGGTAAGACACACCCTTGCGTTGCAGGGGTGCTCTGTGAAGTGGTTTGGTGGGTTGAAACTGGCAGCAAACTAGACACCCCCTCACGTATCGTGCCACGTCTTGTTCCATGTGAGGCCAGTGGGCCACCTGTCGCAATGTTTCGCATGTAGCCTTGACCCCCCTATGGCCTCCACATGGCTCGTCGTGGGCATGAGCTATCATTATCCCCCTCTGTGTTTTAGGAACCACCCACCTTCGAGCGGTGTCGGTTTCTGAAACATACACCAATAGGCCATCTACAAGTGTGAGGTGCTGTTTAGTTGCGTACAGCGAACGCAAGTCGTGTGAACCTGCCAAAGCCAGTTCGGACACTGGGTGGTTGACAGGATCCGACAGGAATGCCATCAAAGTGGCGAGGGACTCATCTTGGTGTTGCATTGCTACCAGGTCGCCATTCATGAATGAATTCGTAAGCAACACATTATGTTTGTGCGACGACGTTTTCCATGGTGCTACATGGCTACGCGTTACCGCAGACACCATAGCTTCCTCAGTGGGTTTTTCGTCTCGAGCAGCAAACACCCAAGGGGTGCCGTGAATTGCACCAGATTTCGCCATGCTGTCAGCATGGTCGTTGCCAAGTTTGTCACGACCAGGTGATTTGGAGTGTCCCTTTACTTTCTTCCAATACACCTGTATGTCGTGTTTGGTGATGAGATCATCACAAGCTAGAATGAGCTCTTTGTTTTTCACCTCTTTACCACTTGAAGTAGTCATGTGCTTTTGTTTCCAAAACGGCAAGTGGCATAAGAAGGTGAGTCTCGCGTAGTTAGAGTCGGTGCAGATCGCCAGTTCTGCCAATCCGTGTTTCACCGCTGTTTGCAGGGTGATCAGCACGCCAGCCACTTCTGCAAACTGGCTGGTCTTGTTGCCAAGCTGAAATTGAAGTGGTTTGCACGGAATGTCGTTGTGCCATACCAATCCCACCCCAGCTTGCAAGTGGTCTAGATGGCGGTAAGAACAGCCATCTACAAATGCCATCGGCATGTCGAGACACACGTTCTCTTCGAAATAGTGATGGTTCGAAGGCAATGGCGGAGCGATGTCACGCGGGGGTGGTCCGGAGTCGGTTTCATCGTCACCACAGTGTTGACACACCGCCAAAGCACTGCCCAAAGGCAGGTTCTTTGCTTTTGCGTAGTTGATTACTACATCATGGCTCTGCAGCGTCATGAGCCAAGCCGCTATCCTGCTGTTGTGTACAGCACCCTCACGGATTCGTTGGCTTTTCAGAAAAGTCACAGGCTGGTGACATGTTTCTATGATCACCTTTTGTCCGCCGACATAACTGGTGAAGTGTTTGATCGCCCAGACTGTCGACAGCAGCGCTTTTTCGCAGTCTGAGTATTTGTGTTCGGCGGGGTTGAGTGTTTTGCTCGCGTAAGCAACCACACGTTTGTCTTGGTCGTATTTTTGGTACAACCCAGCGCTAAGGCAGTGCTCTGAGAAACCGACTTCCAAAAAGAATGTCTTGTCTTTGTTGGGGTATACCAGGCAGGGTGCCTCGCAAAGCAGGTTTTTCAAGGAAGCCACCGCTTCGTTGTGAGTGACATCCCAAACGAATGGGGTGTCTTTCTGAAGAAGGTGAGTCAACGGTTTTGACAAGTCGGCGTAGTTTTCGATGAATTGACGGGAGTAATTACATACTCCCAAGAAGCTGCGCACCTCGTGAAGGTTTGTAGGTGTTTTGATGTTGCGGACTGCTTGGATTCGGTTAGACTGTGGCAGGATGCCCTCGGCACCCACCAGAAGCCCAACGTAGTTTACCTTGGTCCTGCACCATTGCCCTTTCATGATGGCCAACTTAGCCCCTGCAGTCCCGAGTTGGGTGAGAACGTGGTCCATTTCATTGAGGTGATGTGACCAAGTCTCACTTCTCATGAGAACGTCGTCCACGTAAATTATCGTCCCCCTAGAGGCTGCGTCTGGCATCGCCTTGTGCAGGAAGATGTTGAACTCTGAGGGGGAGTTCGCATACCCGAATGGGCAACGATTGAACGTGAAGAGCTTGTTCGAGAAAGAGAAAGCCAACTTGTGTTGGTCACGCGGGTCGACTGTCATGGTCCAGAAACCATTTGCCACGTCGACGGTGGAGAAGTACTTGGCGTTTGCCACCTTTGGCAACTCTTGGTCGAGCTGTGTCATTGGCCAACGAGACAACGGAACCAGTTTGTTGAGTTGTCTATAGTCAATGGTAAGACGCCATTTACCCGTTGGTTTCAGAACGGGCCACACGGGAGCGCTGTACGTACTGTTACATTCCCTGATTATCCGTTTAGCTAATAAGGAATCGATAATCTCTTGTACTGCTGCGTATGCTGCGAGCGGGATTTTGTATTGTCTAACGAACGTAGGAGTTGCTCCGGGTGGCGTAGGAATACGCACCACATGGATACCCGTAACCCCGCAATCCAGCGAGTCTGTCGACCAGATCTCACTGTGTTTGTTAAACAATTCTCTCAACTGATGGCGTTCAGTGTCATTGACAAGTGCATCAGCCTCCGACAGTAGTTGTATTACCTGTGCATGGAAACCAGGATATGGTTCGGCGACATTGTACAGGTCTTCATCGGGTGGTGACGGCATGTCACCTTTGGAAGAGTCATCGGTTGTTTCCTCACAAGAGTGTACTTCGCATGCAGGAGGAGACGCAATATCATCCTCCGTGACGATGGAGTATATTAACTGGTTGCTGTCAGGATCGACATCCAGCCGGAATGCCGATGTGACGTCCAGTGGCAATACGGGAGTTAGTGCTATTGCTTTTGACTGACAAGTAAACAGCGTACCTCCCTCGCCATCTAGGTCTAGGGAGGACGGAAGAGGCCCAATCACAGGAACAACTAGTTCAAAATCATGGAAGGCGTAATCGATCAATGTTCCTAGCTGAGTGTGCCGAGGAATGGAAATATCCGCTTGAGTCAGATTTTGTACCAGGAGGTAAGTGGATCTAGCGGTTAGTTCCAACAGTGGGTTACCATTGATAGTTAGCCCCAAGTCGAATAGTTTTGGAGAGGGTTGGAAGAACGCAGTGGTGCCTTCCATCCGGTATCCGGGCGCCAGGTTCAGTCTTACAGAAACCTCTGTGGTTCTTGCCGGTATCAACATGGCGGACTCAGTTATCGTCTTGCAAGCTTCAGGAATAGTCTGCCCGGAAGCCATTCGCACCGGGTCGAAAGACAAGGCATGTTGGTTTGGCTGCGCCAAAGACCAAAGAACTTGGTGTATGGTATCAAGTTTAACACCCAATCTTACCAAAATGTCCGCTCCCACATAGACTGTATGTGGGAGGTCCGCGACAACCAGTAGGTAGTGGGATAATTCCTTGGTTCCAATGCGGATCGATAGCGCACACACCCCTATTGCGGTGAGTGTTGTCTGGGGAGTCGTTCCCAATGGATATCTAAACGTTTTCGGCACAAGGGGATGGCAGTTAGCCGTTTTCGAAATTTCGTTGAACATTTCCAAACTGATTGCGGATTTTTCTGACCAGGAGGCCAGCCTGGTATCCTCAGCCCTAGTGCCGTTTAGGCACACGCCCCCTATCAGAGGAGGGCGGTAAGTGTCGGCTGGTGAATCACCCAAGCCGCACAAGAAAACCACATGTTCGGTTAAGTTCCGAGTCGAACTCACATTGTCCTTTGCCACAAATGGCGGGCTCATGGCCAAGTTCACCGGGTTTGCGTCAGATGCTGACGTCGGACCCACGTCGTTGCACAATGTATGGCAGGTAGCCTTGGAAGAATGCGGCGAAGTCAATGGAGTTGGCATAGGTATCTGTGACCAGATTTGATTGGTTTTCCAATCCATTAGTGGTACCAAACGGTCAATTAAATCACTCCCAATCAGCATTCGTTCGATTTCGATGCTAGTCACATACACGGGGTGTATCAGTGACACGCTTTCGAAGTTGAGTTTAAGTAGGAGACGTTTGGTTAGGGGCGAGGTAGCTTGAGTGAAACCTCGAAGATTCGTATCGCAAATTGCCGTTTTCAGCCAACGTTTTGTTGGGTCCACTGCCCTTTTTAGTTCATCCAGCAAGGTTTCGGATATGAGGGAAATTGTTGAACCCGAATCTATCAGAGCGTGACAGGTCACACAGTCCTCCAGGACTGTTCTAAGGTATGGCCTGTTCGAGTTGGTTTTTCTCGTCATATCCCCAACAAAATGGAGTGGGTTGGGAGAACGGAGCGGTTTGTAATCTGCGTCGATTTCCAAGACAGATAAGTTACCTACGTGACCCAGTGGGTCCTCTATCGGAATGGTAGAGGAATCATCTGTTACAAAGCTGCTTATCTCGTGCATCTCCACCTCCGTGTCCAAGTCTGTAGACAAAACCTGCGGGCTTGTGTCTAGAACGGGCGGTACCTGGACAGGGATTCGAGTGGGGGCGGGGGTAATGGAAATGTTTGCGTCCTCTTGAATTGCATGAATTTCGGGGGACTCGGTTTCCAACGATTTTACGCCTAGTCATGAGGATTTATCCTTGTCCTCTTTCTCAAATTTCTTACGATGCAGTACATCTTTTATCAGAGCTTCTATATCATTTCGGTTAGCGTTTAAATCATTGTTGAACAATTTGTTGCCCTTGTTACGCTTATTACCCTTGTGTCCTGACCCTTTGTGAGAGTTAGGCGGAGGGGCATGTCGGCTAGGTTGATCTCTACGGGACCTGTTAGATTGGGGACGTTCATCGTAGCTATTGTTACGGCGGTGGTTGTCGGGGTGGTGGTTACTTGGTAGCCACCCCCTTTGATCGTCCTCTTTTACAGCATATGTCCCTGATGCAGCCCCTTCTAATTCGAGTGATGGTTCCCGCCTAAGCTCGAAAGTCGAGGTGTCCGGGCTCTTAGCCCGGCTTGCTTTTGATGCTTCAAAAGCGGTGCTTGCCAGCTCTCGGAGCGTCGAGATTGGCCACCCGACGTGGGCAGTAGGGCCCAAGTAGTTAATGAAGTTGGGAGACATGTTTGACAGAAAAAGTTGTTTGAACGGTAATAGGTCTTCCATTCCTGTTTCAGTGAGCATGCCAAAGTAAGCTGAACGAAGCCGGTGATAGTAGGCTTGTGGGTGTTCATTTCGAGCTTGTCTGATATTGTTAGCCAACGAACTATCGTGTTTGCGAGTCGCAGAACCACTGAATTCTATTTTCAAAACCGTGGCAAGTTTAGCATAGTCGTTTTGCACGTGTTGCTCTTGTAGACGGATGAACCTTGTCACGTGTCTGTTGGACGTTCGCTTCAAAAGATAGAGCCTGTCTGCATTCGTAGCGTTTGGGTAGCCATCCAAGGCGTCCTCTATGTCTGCTAAGAATGTCTCAGTGTCGTTTGGCTTTCCCGGAACGGGGTCGAAGAGGCGGAAGTTTTTGACGATTTTGTCAAGGCGATCCCCGCCAAGTGCGCGGGGAGCATCTGCACTCTCCCGTGGAGAATTGTCGGCCGAGAGGCCAAGAGGAAAAGTCAAGCTGTGGTTGTGTTGGCGAGGAGGCCCCAATTCACTGTGGGCCGAATGGCCAAGAGAAAGAGGCTGAAATCTCCTGTCATCTACATTCCCTCGTTCTCTTAGCTCCGGATGTGAGCTAGGTTGCTTGGTTTGGTTGTCCCGCGATAGCGAGTGACTGTTCTGGAGTTCCTCCAGATGATACCTAAGGGTGGTGTTATGCTGCATCGCAGAGTCCACCTGGGAGTTGAGGGTGTTTATTTTCGACACGTAGGTGTCGCCCTTTTTTCGCTCGGCCTCATACTTGTCGGTCATGGTTTGCAGGGAGAGGTCGCGAGTGTGGAGTGAGAGATCCAGTGATGCGATGTCCTCCTTTTGTTTAGAGGTCACATTTTCCAACTTTCTCACCTGGTCTTTCTCATCCTTCATTAAATCAGCGACTTCAATGAGTTCTGCTGTTTTGTCCTCCAACTTGGTCATTGTGTTCATTAACTGATCGTCTTTGGTCTGCAGCTTTTGGAATAGAGCATTATTGCTTTGAGTGGTTTCATTCACAACCGTTTGTAGGGCATCAATTTGCTCGCCCCGTTTTCTAGCTAGCTCGTCCGATTCATCTAGTTTCGCGTGGACTTCATCGTATTTAGTTTTGGCTAAACCGAGTTGTTCTTTTAGAATACAGACTTGGTCAAGAGATTGTTCGCGTTCTTTGTTATAAGTGTTAGACAGATCTTCCAATTTATCTGTTCTCACACACAGTTCCTCAGCTAGCAGTAGCTTATCTTTTTCGGCTTTCGATGCCAGCTCCCAGGTTCTCTCCACCTGTACCTTGAACTCCCCAGCTTCCTGCTCGTGCCTCTGCTGGGCACTGAGGTACTGGTGCACTGTCCATCTCTGCTGGTGGGCATAGTTGAGGGCTAAACTGGAGAGAACCTTCACAAGGCCTCCGCCTGATGGTCTATTTTGAAGAGCGTCTGTCGCAATGTCTGCATTTTTCTCGCTTATGGCATTGAAATCTAACATTTTCAGCCCCTCGGCATAGTTAGGATTTGCATCGTTGCTGAGGTCCGCGATCAATCTTTCCGTGGGTGAAGGTCCACTGATTAGAGGGGAAATGGGTGGAAACCCATCTGATGGATTGCTCATTATTATGATTGTCAGTTATTTCAATTTACGTAATGTTTGGGGTTTTTAGTTGGAGGCTGCAAACACGATTTAACTCAGTTTGTAAACGTCAATGAATCATCAAGACTGGGTCAGTAATGTGAGTTGGTTATTACTGAACTTGCCAAAACAGGTTTAATTGATTAAATCGATTTTAATGATAAATCTAACCTGTATCGGCTATTTGGGAATTTTAATTTTAATTCACCTGAAAGAGTTGCTATCTCTAAGTTAACGTTGAAAAGTTTAACTATGTCTCATTGGTTAGTACACATTAGTTTGCGTATTATTCCAATAGCCAACCTGGACGGTAGTGTAGCAATTTAATGTGTATTAAATTGAACGAGACGATGATATCCAATCAGTTGAGACTGGTTAGATATCGTACAGCATAACCTGAATTATTTAAAAATAATTACTGGTGATTCTTCACCACCGGAGGTCACTGTTATCACAAGCTAAAATCGACAGGGTACCAGTGAAAATAGAATTTTACAATACTGTTAAAAAGTCTACCTAAACACCATTAAGCTGGTAAAACAGCTTTAATCTATTAATCCATTTGAATGATTAGTCAACCCCGTATAGCTAAAGGAATTAGCTTTAATTAACCTGAAGTAATTGCTATATCTAAGTTAACATTGAAAAGTTTAACTATGTCTCATTGGTTAGAACACATTAGTTTGCGAATTATTCCAATAACCAACCTGGACGGTAGTGTAGCAATTTAATGTATATTAAATTGAACGAGACAATGATATCCAATCAGTTGAGGCTGGTTAGATATCGTACAGCATAACCTGAATTATTTAAAAATAATTACTGGTGATTCTTCACCACCGGAGGTCACTGTTAACACAAGCTAAAATCGACAGGGTACCAGTGAAAATAGAACTTTACAAAACTGTTAAAAAGTCTACCTAAACACCATTAAGCTGGTAAAACAGCTTTAATCTATTAATCAATTTGAATGATTAGTCAACCCCGTATAGGCTAAAGGAATTAGCTTTAATTAACCTGAAGTAATTGCTATATCTAAGTTAACATTGAAAAGTTTAACTATGTCTCATTGGTTAGAACACATTAGTTTGCGTATTATACCAATAACCAACCTGAACGGTAGTGTAGCAATTTAATGTATGTATAAAATTGAACAAGACAATGATATCTAATCAGTTAAGACTGGTTTGATATCCTACAGCGTAACCTGACTTATTTCACGAAAAATGACTGGCGATTCTTCGCCAGAGGTTACGGATAGCCCAAGCTGTCAACACACAGGATTCCCGTCTAACGCGGGAATTCACTATGAACAAAGAGGAAAACAAAAATGGCTGCTCCCCTTTGTTAGCTTAGCATCTGGCGCAATGCTTAGCTTTCCTTGCGCGGGGTTTCCCCCTCGCCGCACAAGGGATGTTCCCTCCAACAAGGGAACGGGTTTACTTGGTGACGTCTCACGTTCAACCCTTAACCTCTCCCCGTTACCCAACGCGAGAGGTAGAGAGATAATAACTTCGCTTCGGTCAAACGAATATATCTACTCTAATTTCCGTAATGGCTGGCTCATATGTCCTCTGCTCTAGGAATTACTTATGACCGAGTCAGATCACTCCTGAAAGCGATCGACAGAAATAACACTACGTTAGGCCCAACTAGTATTATTTCTCAGAATGCCTGCATCGGCTGGTACATATGCCCTAGCTCGTAGCATTCAGTAGACCCCCCTTCACACTGGCTTTGGTCAGATATACAACAGGGGTCGTTCTCTCCCGACCAGTATCTGGGTCAAATGGAACGACACACACACACTTCTCTCCCGCACTAGTCCTGCCTATAGCTATTAATGGAATGTATATATATTGCTACACAATTGATATGGAATAACACAACAGTGCGGCCTAGTCCTATCTTAGATTCCTCACAGGGGGCGCCATATGTCGTGACGTATATTAGTTAATGTGACGACTGTTGCTCATCGAATGATTAACGGTTTATAATTACGTGATTAAATGAATTAAGCAATGAATCAAGCAATTATTAACTCATTAACCTGGGGCACCATGGGAACATTGTTTTGATTGAGTTTCTATTTCCCAAATTAACTCAAAGGATATCAGAATATCGATTACAACAGTCGCTAAATTAATCAGTTTCCTCTACAGTCTCATTATCTGAAAGTCGTATAATCCGGGAATCTGCACGGACCCGGGCTTTACCACTGAATTTACCACACCAATCTTAGTTGATTATTTATTTACTAGCAAGCTAAAATGATGATAAAAATGCACATACACAAAACACAGTCTAGCTATTGATTAGGACTTAGTACAACGGGCCAACACACTCTGGCGCTTGTTACCCAAAATGGGGATTTTAAAGAGAGAGAAAGAAAGGAAGTACACGAGAGAAATATACATTTGGGTTAATTTGTCAGCCATGCTTATTTAAAATTAGCCTTGCCCCGAACTGCCGCTCTTATGGGTCAGAATATAATGATGTAATTACGTGTTGTAGTTCTCAGGTGGGAAGCTCCGCGTGGGTCGTTTAGGCTTCTAAATGACGCACTTCTACGGCGCAACTCTCCGGTTGTCCTCACGATGTCAGTGTCCTTCTTGGCTAAGTGGTCTGATCCTCACCCTTGATCTGAAAGGGGTCTTCTGAGGACAGACAGCTCTGTAGCTCAGAGCTCACAGCTTCGGCTCGAATGGTGTCGATACCACGATTCAATCGAGAGTGGAGGCTGGGTGGTTCGGCTTGAATTCACCCGCTTAGACACAGCTACTCGTCCGTAGCTCGTGTAGAAAAATATTTCTTTGTCTTCAACCTTGTGTTTCGTTTTGGGGTTCGTCGACTTTGTTAGACCTTCGCTGCAGCTTGGGGTCAATAGTCTCCTATGTTAATTCTCCAATCTCCTGTCTTATACCCTCGGGTCAGAGGTGGGTGTGACAGCCTTTAGGGCGATTCTCTGGGCGGACCAAGTACAGGGGCAAGGCTTAGATTTGGCTAAAAATCCGATTTTAGACACTAACTTCACATTTCATCTTTGCCAAAACATTCTGTTTGATTTGGATATTTTCCAAACAGCGTACAATGTATAAACATCAGGCATATACTGGGAAAACTCTTAAAGGTACAATGTTTTCATAATAACGTCATCTCTTAACCTTTAAAAACCAATACAAAAGTTACATACATTTTAATATTCCACTTTTCGTCATAACCACCATTGTGGCTGACGGAAACCATTGTTCCAAAGTTCCTTTATTGCATGTTTAAGGTTCTGAGGCCAGTTCTCCATTGTTAGGACAAAGGAATTTCTCTGTATTATGGGCATGAGGTGTCATAAAACCCCCACATCTTCAGACCCCTAGATCTCTCCTCCTCTGTTGGGGGTTTGGGAGATAATCTGTAGGGTGGTGGTCTCCTGTATCCTGACCTGATCAGGACAGTCATGACACCGGTAAAACATGTACTTTGCCATGATTGTCAGTTATGTAGCTGCTCTACTGATAATCTCAGTGCGTCCTTGCTGGGATGACACAAATCTACTGCCGGAGAATATCTACACCAAACACATTGGTTCACCGATCCACCGGAGCGGACTATACACAGCATACCATAATGTTCTGAATAATGGCCAAGTCTACCTCGCTCCCTATTCCACTGAACCGCTTAGGCGTGACAAACACAAGTCCAACATTTATCGGAAACTGTTAAACTACCTGTTCACTACCCTGCTGCTCTCCGGGGATGTGCAACTTAATCCTGGGCCTAACATCACCGAGCCAGCGATACTCACCGGAGTGGAAAGCAGGGGGTGGCCTCGTCCACAGATCATCGCCGCTGTGGAAGTGGGTGAGTGCTATCGTCCCATGGTTTCTCTCGATTCACCCGGCTCCAGGATAGATTTTAACTCTTCAAACATACCCAAGCCGCTATATGCGATCCCTGACTTTGCTTCTGGTACGCAAGTCGTTTTAATTAGTTCCCCACATCCAGTGCAAGCGGGAGGGATTGTTGGTTCCGCTACCGAACTGCCCCTAATCAAAACGAAACAAAACGGCCTAAACCCAGCTGTCAGAAAACACAGAAAATTTAACTTTTTTCAATGTGTCAATCACTCTCGAGTCATCTGGGACCCACGGGCTAAGCCCAAGGGACTACTAGGAGGGCACTTGAACATTCGTAGTGTCATTCCAAAAAGTGATCAAATTCAACATCTACTCACAGACTCCAACCTTGACTTCCTCTGCCTCTCAGAGACATGGCTCCATAAAAACTCTCCATGTGCTGCTTTGATTGTGCCTGGCTACAATGTTTTCAGGAGAGACAGGATTGAAGGAAGAGGAGGGGGTCTGATGATTTACATTAAAGAACATATCCGATGTAAACAAATTGAGTGGTCATGTGATAATGAACTAGAATGTATTGGCCTGAACGTTACACTGTCTCCCCAAATGTCTTTTACCCTTATTGGAATGTATAGACCACCTTCCACCAAAAGTGTGTTTTTTGATCAGTTTAATAACATGCTTAGGGAATGTGATTTTGGGAAGGAGGTCATCTTAATGGGAGATTTTAATATTAATTATGAAGACAAGGCTTGTAGGAAAACCCTCAAACGGATCACTAATACCTTTGACCTTACACAGCTCGTTAAAGGGCCAACCAGGGTGACTTGTTGCTCTAAAACACAGATTGATTTGGTGTTCAGTAATAAACCAGAGAGAGTGACTAAATCATTCAATATGGTTACTGGGCTGTCTGATCATAATTTGACACTTATAGCCAGAAAGTTGTCTAAGATCAGGTTTAAGCTCTCTACTGTTAGAAAGCCGGATCAACTAAGAATACCTAAGAGTGAATTAAACTATTTTGAAAACGCAATTAATGGAATTAACTGGAATGATCTCTTGTCCTATACAGACGTGGAAGCTGATAGTGAGGTTTTTCTATCCACAATCCAGGCTACAATAAATGGTTTCCTAAAGAAAATCAAATCCAAACCTGGCCAAAAGAGCACTCTTCCTTGGCTAAATGGAGAAATTTGGAAATTGATGAAAGAACGAGATTATGCTCTAAAAACAGCCCTAAAATCCAAATTAGAGCATGACAGACGTAGGTTTACCATGTTGAGAAATAAGGTGATTAAAGAAATCAGACAGGCCAAGGCAAACTTTTTTATTAACATAATTGGTGAGGCAAAGGGAAATTCAAAATTGATCTGGGAGAATCTAAAAAAGTTAACAGGGAAAGACCATAGTAAAACTGCAAAAAGACTAGAAATCATGGTGAATAACAATCTAACACAGGATGCAGTCAAAATAGCAATAGCCTTCAATTCCTACTTTATTGACTCTGTCAAGGTACTGACACAGAACCCCTCCACTGGTTTATTGGGCTCAGTGCTAGTGAATGACGCTCAACCTGTCTTCATCATAAGGGAGGTTTCTGAGTCAAAGGTGAACAAGGTGATTAGCTCACTAAAGAACTCTAAATCCAAAGATGTGTTTGGGCTGGACTCTACCTTTCTTAAAAACTACAAAGAGTCACTCATTGGCCCCATTACTAAGGTCACCAACACATCTATTGGTCTGGGGGTGTTTCCAAGGGTATGGAAGTCAGCCATAATAACGGCCATCTTTAAATCGGGCGACCCTGCTGACGTGAGTAACTACAGGCCCATTAGTATACTACCTGTAGTGTCGAAGGTTGTTGAAAAGTGTGTAGCAGAACAACTGATTTCCCACCTCAACAACAGCCCCTTCACATTACACTCCATGCAGTTTGGCTTCAGAGCCAAACACTCCACAGAAACGGCCAACTGCTTTCTTCTGGAAAATGTGAAGTCCAAGATGGACAAAGGGGGCGTTGTTGGGGCTGTGTATCTGGACCTAAGGAAGGCTTTCGATACTGTTAACCATGAGATTCTCATCACAAAATTGTCCAAGTTCAACTTTTCCCCCGATGCCTTGAGATGGATGAAATCATACCTTGAAGGCAGAACTCAGTGTGTCAGAGTGAGCAATGAGCTGTCGCCCATTCTTAGCTATGATGTGGGCGTGCCCCAAGGGTCAATACTGGGGCCCCTCTTGTTCAGCCTGTACATTAATGATCTGCCTTCCGTCTGCACTGGGTCTGAAGTTCAAATGTATGCAGATGATACAGTGATATATGTGCATGCAAAGAGCAAACAACAAGCTGCACAAGAACTCACTACTGTAATGGTCCAGGTTACAAAGTGGCTCAGTGACTCGTGTTTGCATCTCAATGTGAAAAAAACTGTTTGCATGTTCTTCACAAAGAGGGCAACAGATGCTACTGAGCCAGATGTCTATGTGTCAGGGGAGAAGCTCCAGGTGGTATCTGATTTTAAGTACCTTGGAATCATACTTGATTCCAACCTCTCTTTTAAAAAGCATGTGAAAAAGGTAATTCAAATAACCAAATTCAACCTAGCTAATTTCCGATTTATACGAAATTGTTTGACCACAGAGGTAGCAAGACTGTACTTCAAATCGATGATACTCCCCCACTTAACATACTGCTTGACTAGTTGGACCCAAGCTTGCCATACAACATTAAAACCTATTCAGTCTGTCTACAAACAGGCTCTCAAAGTGCTCGATAGGAAGCCCAATAGCCATCATCACTGTTACATCCTCAGAAAGCATGAGCTCCTGAGTTGGGAAAATCTGGTGCAATACACCGACGCATGTCTTGTATTCAAGATCCTAAATGGCCTAGCTCCCCCTCCACTCAGTACTTTTGTTAAACAGAAAATCCAAACATATGGCAGCAGATCCACAAGGTCTGCCATGAGAGGTGACTGTATAGTTCCCTTAAGGAAAAGCACCTTTAGTAAATCCGCTTTCTCTGTGAGAGCGTCCCATGTCTGGAATACACTGCCATCAGACACACATAACTGCACCACATATCACACTTTCACAAAATGCATGAAGACATGGCTAAAGGTCAATCAGATTTGTGAACATAATCCCTAGCTGTGTATTGCCGCTTTCCATGTTGTCTGTTGTCTGTAGCTTGTGAGGTGCGGAAACACTTTGTTTTTATGGATTTTGTCTTGTTGCTTTTTGTTCTATGTTGCTCTGTCTGTATGCTACATCTTGCTTGTCCTATGTTACTCTGCGTGTGCTCACTGTTCTATGATTGTCTATATTGTAATTGTTTTTAATAACCTGCCCAGGGACTGCGGTTGAAAATTAGCCGGCTGGCTAAAACCGGCACTTTTACTGAAACGTTGATTAATGTGCACTGTCCCTGTAAAAATAAAATAAACTCAATAAACCAGGGGCTGAACCTGTTTTTCATTCTCATTGTCTTTATGGGGGCGTGTTTGTTTAACAATACCACTGAAAATATAAAAAAAGAAGGTCCAAGCATCTTCGACAAGCTGATTCTAAAGACTCTTGGAAGAATGTTCTATGGACAGATGATACAAAAGTTTAACATTTTGGATGACATGGGTCCCATTATGCCTGGTGAAAACCAAACAGTGTATTCCACAGTCAGAACCTCATACCAACGGTCAAGCATGGTGGTGGTGTGATTTCATTTATTTATTTAACTAGGCAGGTCAGTTAAGAAAAAAATAGCATTTACAATGACAGCCTACCTTGGACGATGCTGGGCCAATTGTGCGCCGCCCTATGGGACTCCCAATCACGGCCAGATGTGATTGAGCCTGGATTTGAACCAGGGACTGTAGTGACGCCTCTTGCACTGAGATGCAGCACCTTAGACCGCTGCACCACTTGGGAGCCCCATGGTTTAGGGATGTTTTGCTGCCTCAGGACCAGGACGACTTGGCATAATAGAAGGAACCATGAATTTCAACCTGTATCAGATAATTCTACAGGAGAATGTCAGACCATCCATCTGTGAGCTGAAGCTGAACGCAGCTGGGTCTTGCAGCAAGACAATGACCCAAAGCACACAGTCAAATGTACATGAAAATGTCTAAAAAGCAACACATTTTGAAGTTTTGGAATGGCCTAGTCAAAGTCCAGACCTTATCCCATTTGAGATGTTGTGGCAGGACTTCAAATAAGAGAGAAATAACGATACTAATCTTGAAGAGCGGAAAGATAAGTCTAGAGCATCATCATCATCATCATCATCATTACCGTTGTCTCACTACCCCTCCAGTATTAGCTGTATGTATATGAGCCGAATGACACAAGCTGTGTGGAACACTAGTAATAAACACAATTAAAATGATAGATGAATGATTAGAAAATGATACTCAGTATAGAAGGAGAGGGAGGACACAGGTAGGAAAGGAAGCAGTATATACTCATATTTGTAACTGATTGAAGGTCATGTATCAAATTGATTTACATCATGCAGAGGCCGTAGAGAAGCCATATTTATTATTATTTTTTACTTTAGTTTATTTGGTAAATATTTTCTTAAACTCTTCCTGAACTGCCCTGTTGGTTAAGGGCTTGTAAGTAAGCATTTTACGGTAAGGACTACACTTGTTGTATTCGGTGCATGTGACAAATAAAGTTTGATTTCATTTCATTTAAGATTTAGACATTGCATATAATTTAACAGTTCCATTTCACGCCATACTGTTCATATAAATAATTTATTGGAATTTACCGTTTTTTTGCATTTTTTTATCACGAGAAAAGGGAGTGGTTTTGGGGTGTAAATCTCGGTAACCGGGTTCCCGCCATTCAACCCTACTTAGCACCATAATGACTCAGCAACACGACACATCATCACCTGACAGAATCCCAGGTCTCTCTCACACCATCTCTCTCTCTCCTCTCTCTCAGGGATTATTTCTCAGGGTTCCACCAGGACAGGTATTTTTATAATCTGAGGCTCTGTGGGGTCTGTTTGTGTTTGTGAACAGAGCCCCAGAACCAGCTTCTCTCTCTCTCTCTCTCTCTCTATTAATTCAATTCAAGGGCTTTATTGGCATGGGAAACGTATGTTAACATTGCCAAAGCAAGTGAAGTAGATAATAAACAAAAGTTAAATAAACAATCAAAATGAACAGTAGACATTACACTCACAAAAGTTCAGAAAGAATAAAGACATTTCAAATGTCATTATGTATCAATACAGTGTTGCAACTAGTGAAAGTACAAAAGGAAAAATAAATAAACATATATATGGGTTGTATTTACAATGGTGTTTGTTCTTCACTGGTTTCCCTTTTCTTGTGGCAACAGGTCACAAAAGTTGCTTCTGTGATGGCACACTGTGGTATTTCACCCAGTAGATATGGGAGTTTATCAAAATTGGTTTGTTTTCTAATTCTTTGTGGATCTGTGTAATCTGAGGGAAATATGTCTCTCTAATATGGTCATACATTTGGCAGGAGGTTAGGAACTGCAGCTCAGTTTCCAACTCATTTTGTGGGCAGTGTGCACATAGCCTGTCTTCTCTTGAGAGCCAGGTCTGCCTATGGCGGTCTTTCTCAATAGCAAGGCTATGCTAACATAGTCAAAGCTTTCCTTAAGTTTGGGTCAGTCACAGTGGTCAGGTATTCTCTATCTCAGATGTGGGTTATTTATATTATGTAGACCTAAGAAAAAGACACAGACAGACAGACAGACAGACAGACAGACAGACAGACAGACAGACAGACAGACAGACAGACAGACAGACAGACAGACAGACAGACAGACAGACAGACAGACAGACAGACAGACAGACAGACAGACAGACAGACAGACAGACAGACAGACAGACAGACAGACAGACAGAGGCCCCTGTGTGCACCTACATGCTGTACACTCTACATGTTCCTCTGATACCACCTGATACACCATTCAAACTGTCTGGAGAGCCATGCATATCATTAATCACATACACATGGGGGTGCACGCGCACAATCGCACACCTTCGTACGCACACACACAGCAAAAGCACAACGTAGTTAATAAGGACACAGAAAGCAAACAGAGGAACATGTATCCACTAATGGCCATACAACTCTTCCGTTTGTCATTGGGGAGAGGAAGGGAAGTCTCACACACACACACACACACACACACAAAGTCACAACAGGAAAAGAGCATCCAGATCGGTGCCACACAGGAAGATGAATAGGTAAGAGAACAACACTAGACCAAATGCTACTTTCTCAAAGCAGAGGGCCCAGGCAGTCAGCTATCACAGTGTAGAGGTGACTGAGGAGTGATGCCAACTGCCTTCCTGTCAACCAGTCTGTTGGCGGTGTTGTGGTGTTGTGGTCCATCTGACAGACATGCTGCTGTTGTTATTGATCCACGTATGAATACTGTTAGTGACACAGCTGTCAGCGATCCGATTTGCCAGCATGGAGGAGTGTGTGTGTGTGAGCATTTACAAGTTGAGTAAACAAGGGAAACAAATTAAATTGAAAGCAGATGCTTCCACACAGGTGTGGTTCCTGAGTTAATTAAGCAATTAATGTCTCATCATGTTGAGGGACTTTTTCCACCTGGTATTGCCAACTTAATTGGAAAGTTTTTGAGGATTGTAGCTGACTCTATAGCCACTCCTATATTTCATATTTTTAATCGGAGTCTGTAGAAAAGTGTTTGGCTTCCCTCAGACCTGGAGGGAAGCCAGAGTCCTTCCACTACCCAAGAATGTTAAAGCACTGTTAACTGGTTCTAACAACCGACCAATCGGCTTACTGCCGACTATTAGCAAACTTTAGGAAGAAATTGTGTTTAATCAGATGTTATTTCTCTGTAAACAAATTAACAACAGACTTTCAGCATGCTTATAGAGAAGGGCACTCAACATGTACTACACTGACACACATTGCTGATGATTGGTTGAAATAAATTGATAATAAGAAGATTGTGGGAGCTGTGCTGTTAGATTTCAGTGCAGCCTTTGATATTATTGACCATAACCTGTTATGGAATTTCAACCTCTGCCATATAGTGGAGTCAGAGCTACTGTATCTATCCAATAGAATACAGAGGGTTTTCTTTAATGGAAGCTTCTCTAATGTTAATCGTGTAAAGTGTGGCGTACCGCAAGAGACGGCTCTAGCCTTTGGGGACCTAAAGCGAGATTTGGTTGGGGGGGGCCTGTCATGCCAAAAAGTGCCCCCCTGCCAAAAAAAGCAGTGTCAGCTGGCTAGCTAGCCACTGTAACTGTTATTGTAGCTTTCTGTTTGTATGTAGCTTGAACTTCATATCCCTCGTGGAGATTTTATTTTATCTTTCTAACCAAGCGAAGTACTATGAAGGCACTACTGTTCTCGACAAAGGCGCAACATTCAGAGAAATTCACAATTCAGGGTAGCGTTAAGCAGTTAACTTCTACGTTATTAGAAAACTGGATGGATTTAGCTATGAACAACCAGTGTTCAACAACCATTTTCCATCTAGCTAGTTGGTCACCTACAGTTGAAGTCGGAAGTTTACATACACTTCTGTTGGAGTCATTAAAACTCGTTTTTCAACCACTCCACAAATTTCTTGTTAACAAAATTTAGTTTTGGCAAGTCAGTTAGGACATTTACTTTGTGCATGACACAAGTAATTTTTCCAACAATTGTTTACAGACAGATTATTCCACTTATAATTCACTGTATCACATTTTCAGACTACAGTTTGCATCTGCACATGGGGACAAAGATCGTACTTTTTGGGGAAATTTCCTCTGGTCTGATGAAACAAAAATAGAACAGTTTGGCCATAATGACCATCGTTATGTTTGGAGGAAAAAGGGGGACGCTAGCAAGCCGAAGAACACCATCCCAACCGTGAAGCACGGGGTGGCAGCATCATGTTGTGGGGGTGCTTTGCTGCAGGAGGGACTGGTGCACTTCACAAAATAGGTGGCTTCATGAAGCAGGAAATTATATGGATAGATTAAAGCAACATCTCAAGACATCAGTCAGGAAGTTAAAGCTTGGTCGCAAATGGGTCTACCAAATGGACAATAACCCCAAGCATACTTCCAAAGTTGTGGCAAAATGGCTTAAGGACAACAAAGTCAAGGTATTAGAGTGGCCATCACAAAGCCCTGACCTCAATCCTATAGATTATTTGTGGGCAGAACTGAAAAAGTGCGTGTGAGCAAGGAGGCCTAGAAACCTGAGTCAGTTACACCAGCTCTGTCAGAAGGAATGGGCCAAAATTCACACAACTTATTGCGGGAAGCTTGTGGAAGGCTACCCGACACGTTTGATCCAAGTTAAACAATTTAAAGGCAATGCTACCAAATACTAATTGGGAATGTGATGAAAGAAATAAAAGCTGAAATAAATCTCTCTACTATTATTCTGACCTTTCACATTATTAAAATAAAATGGTGATCCAAACTGAGCTAGGACAGGGAATTGTTACTACGATTAAATGTCAGGAATTGTGAAAAACTGAGTTTAAATGTATTTGGCTAAGGTGTATGTAAACTTCCGACTTCAACTGTACATGTTGGTAGCTGTACATATACTTCAGTGGAGGCTGCTGAGGGGAGGTTGGCACATAATGTCTGGAATGGAGTCAATGGAATGGTATAAAACATGTGGTTTCCATGTGGTTGATTCCATTCCATTGACTCCATTCCAGACATTATAAGCCGTCCTCCCCTCAGCAGCCTCCACTGATATAGTTATATGTTTGTCACATTGAGGTGTCTAGCTATAAGTTGAACCCGATCAATCAAATGAATAGGTCTAACTAATTATGGTATTCCAAATGCCCTCAACTAGGTGTCTTTGCTAGACAGACACACAGAGAGAGAGAGAGAGAGAGAGAGAGAGGAAGAAAGTGAGAAAGAAAGGATGAAAGTGAGAGAGGGAGAGAGAGAAATGGGAAGAGATTGGAAGAAAACAGAGAGAGATGGCAATAGAGAAACAGAGAGAAAGACAGCAGTGCAAATGTACTTAGACTTGAGTAATTCAACAACTTTCCTCTTCTAACTTGTTAGGCAATCACATGTACCTACGGGGGAAGGATGGCCAGCCACACAGGAGGGTGATTTTCACTAAGGAGGAGAAGGAGGTGCTGACCGAGATGCATGCTGGCCATTTCGGATTGAAGTGTATGATTGCCAAAATCAACCTACGCTTCTTCTGACAGGGAATTGTCAAGGAGGTGGAGAGCTGGGCAATTGAAATAACCTTTTGTTAATCAATCACAATCTATTATATATGAAATCATTATGATTTCAATTAATGTCATATCAGAGAGCACACAATGTTTCAATTTGTCACTTTTTGCTTAATATGGATCCCTTCGCGCGCCAATCCCTTTAGCGGGATCGATTTGACAACACCCAGTGAAATTGCAGCGCGCCAAATTCAAAAACAGAAATACTCATAATAAGAATTCATAAAACATACTAGGGTTATACATCGGTTTAAAGATTAACTTCTTGTTAATCCAGCCGCAGTGTCAGATTTCAAAAAGGTCTGCGAAAGCAGACCATGCGATTATCTGAGGACAGCGCCCAGCATACCAACACATGAAAATCAGATTTCAACCAGGCAGGTGCTACACAAAAGTCAGAAATAACGATATAATTCATGCCTTACCTTTGAAGATCTTCTTCTGTTGGCACTCCAAAATGCCCCATAAACATCACAAATGGTCTTTTTGTTCGATAAATTGCTTCTATATATCCCCAAAATGTCCATTTATTTGGCGTGTTTGATTCAGAAAAACACAGGTTCCAACTCGCCCAACATGCCTTCAAAGTATCTAATAAGTTACCTGTAAACTTTGTCCAAACATTTCAAACAACTTTCCTAATCCAACTTTAGGTATTTTAAAACGTAAATAATCTATAACATTTAAGACGGAATATACTGTGTTCAATAGTGGCTAAAATGAAAGTGGAGTGAGTTCCAGGTCGCACGCACCAAACAAAAAAGTACACTTGGCTTGACACTCAGAAAGGAAAGGGCTACTTCTTCATTTCTCAAAGGAAAAACATCAACCAATTTCTAAAGACTGTTGACATCTAGTGGAAGCCATAGGCACTGCAAGCATATTTCTATTAAAAAGGGATTGCCATAGAAATCCAATGGAAAACAGATTGAGCTCAACAACAAAAAAATCCCCTTGATGGATTGTGCTTGGGGTTTCGCCTGCCAAATCAGTTATGTTATACTCACAGACATTATTCAAACAGTTTTAAAAACTTCTGAGTGTTTTCTATCCAACTCTCCTAATAAGCATATCCTAGCTTCTGGGCCTGAGTAACCGGAAGTTTACTTTGGGCATGCTTTTCATCCGGACGTGAAAATACTGCCCCCTAGCCCAAAGAGGTTTTTTAAAGGTTAGTACCCTGTCTAGCCTGCCAGAAGTTTGAGTGGGTGAAGACTGTGGTGCCGGAGTTGAAGCCCATCAAAGCTGTTTCACCATGGCAAGTGATCGGTAAGTGTCCCAATTCAAATTTTGCCTTGATAAGTTGTTTTGTACTGTTTGCTTTATTTGACTGCAGCAGAGTTCAATATTATAGAATGTGTGTGTGTGTGTGTGTGTGTGTGTGTGTCAGTATCCTTACAAATATGAAAATCTGCATACTGTATGACACAGATACGAGTATGAATAAAGTAATCTTCTCTCTAACACTTTTAATGTCATCGGACCCTTCACTAAATCCAGGAATGGCAACAGTTGGTGTCTGACGGCGACCAATCACTTTACCAAGTGGGTGGAGGCAATACCCATTAAAAACTTCTTAGGGATTGGCGTCCCATCAACGGGACAGTTCTAAATCATGCAGCGCTTTGTCTCATCATCGCAGATTTTAGAGAAACAAAGAAATGTTGGTACATTAGTATCTGATATCGTCTGGAAGCTTAGATTCTTGCTAATATAACTGCACTGTCCAATTTACAGTAGCTATTACTGCAAAAAAATGCCATGCTATTGTTTGAGGAGAGCTCCTAAAAGCAAAACACTTTTTTTCAATGCGATAGGTTGGATAAATTCACCTCTGAAGGTGAAATGTGTACTTACATTCTGAAATCTTGATCTGATTTATCATCCAAAGAGTCCCAGGGATAACATGAAGTCGTTTTGTTAGATAAAATCCTTTTTCATATCCTAAACAGGTCCATATAGCATGCACGATCGATTTTGTATTTCCACTCGTTCAATTTGCAAAGAAAGGAATCTGTGAAAATCTAACCCTAAACAGTGTTTCAACGAGTCAAATCACGTTTGTATGTATTCCTCAGAGATCCTAGAATGTAACAAGACTTCACTATGTCATTATGGGTGTAGTATATCCTATAGGACACCATATTTGGTCAGAGAGCGACGCCTTCATGGCACGCCGATGACGCGGGCGGGTTTCACTTGAATGACTCTATCTTTGTCAAATAAGCAACAATCGGGGTCAAACAAAGCTAGCTAGATTGCAAATGAGCTGGGCTTTACGGGAATATCCGGAAACCCTGTGTCTGTCGCAAAATGTAGGTGCTAACCTTTTGCGACAGCATTGCTTTTCCATTTGGACAAAAATGTTAACAATATTCAGAGTTATGAAGTTATGAAAACTGGTTGTTTTGCAAATGTTGAACTTATAATATGGCTACTAATACTGGAAAATCTAAATCAAAGTCCAAGGATACAGATTTGACGATATTCTTGCAGAAAAATGTACTATGAATGCAAACGTCTCTTTCACGATTTGCCCAAATGTACCTGGGTGACTTTACACTAAATGTCCTGTAGCTCACTGATACTTCAAGATATCCGTCTCAAACTTTGCACATACACTGCTGCCATCTTGTGGACACCATCAGAATTACAACCAGAGTGATTGTCGGGAACTGGGACCTTTCTCTTGCATTTCAAAGATTGCGTTAGGAAAAAAAATTGTAGATTTTTTTTCTTTGTATTTTCTTCCAGATCTATTATGTTAAATTCTCCGACATTCACATTTCCACAAACTTTTAAGTGTTTCCTTTCAAATGGTACCAAGAATATGCATATCCTTGCTTCAGGGCCTGAGCTACAGGCAGTTAGATTTTGGTATGTCATTTAGGTGAAAATTGAAAAAAGGGGGCTATCCCCAAGGTCTAGTAAAGGAAGAGACTCTAAACTCTAAATTCCCTTCTGTAACACATTAAAAAAGGTGCTTGGAAGCAAAAATTGATTTCCCTTTTGTGTGATACCCATCAAGGACGAGACTGGTGAGGCCACCTCCAAGGCAATGATGGACATCTTCAGCACACACAGTTCTCCTGAGGTCACTTTGAGTGCCTGAGGTCATGAACTTTGGAATAAGGTATGGCTGTTATAGGATATATTCTGTCACCAATGGTTTGTTTTATTTATTTTTAAAGCTATACTGAACAAAAATCCAAACGCAACATAAAATCAAGTGTTATTGGTCACATACACGTGTTTAGCAGATGGTATTGGTCACATACACGTGTTTAGCAGCTGTTATTACTGGGTGTTGCGAAATGCTTGTAAACGCAACAATGTCAATGATTTTACTGAGTTACAGTTCATATAAGGATATCAGTCAATTGAAAGAAATTAATTAGGCCCTGATCTATGGATTTCACATGACTGGGCCGGACAGCAGCCATGGGTGTGTCTGGGGGTCTGGGAGAGCATAGGCCCACCCACTGGGGAGCCATGCCCAGCCAATCAGAAATATTTTTTCCCCACAAAAGGGCTTTATTACAGACAGAAATACTCCTCAGTTTCATCTGCTGTCCGGGTGGCTGGTCTCAGGTGAAGAAACAGGATGTGGAGGTCCTGGGCTGGCATGGCTACACGTGGTTTGCGGTTGTGAGGCCGGTTTGACATACTTCTTTAAAACAATTTTGGAAGTGGCTTATGGGAGAGAAATTAATACTAAATTCTCTGGCAATAGCTCTGGTTGACATTCCTCTATTCAGCATGCCAATTGCACGCTCCCTCAAAACTTGAGACATCTGTGGCATTGTGTTATGGGAGAAAACTGCACATTTTAGAGTGGTCTTTTATTGTCCCTAGCACAAGGTGCACCTGTGTAATGATCATGCTGTTTGATAAGCTTATTGATATGCCACACCTGTCAAGTGGATGAATTAACAAATGAGAAATGCTCACTAACAGGGATGTAAAAAAAAAATCTACTTAAAATTGGAGAGAAATACGTTTTTTGTGCAAGTGGAAAATTTCTGTGATCTTTTATTTCAGCTCATGAAACATGGGATCAATACATTACATGTTGCATTTATAGTTTTGTTCAATATAATTTCCCGCAATTATACACGTTTTGCATGTGGTAGAGAATTGTTTTTCTGTTTTAAAGTTATTTCATGCAGTGTATATATTTTTGTGTTTATATGATACCAGGGTTCAAAGCTTTTTATTTTTTTGGTATTTTTTTTAAATGGACTCATGTTCTAGGTAAAGATCTGGACCACGGTCCGCCAGTTGAGTATGGGGGGTTTATAGGATTCAAGTAAGAGAGAGCAGGAGCAAAATAAAAATTAGATATGGGAAGAAAAAGAGCGAGGATAGAAAGAGAGACGCTAGCTAGGCTGCGCTACATTATGCTAGCACCTCCCAGAGAGCCTGGCTGACTGGCTGCCTGGATAAGAGACTGGCTGGATGGCTGAGTGGCTGGCTGGCTGGTTGGCTAAGTGACTGACTGGCTGGTTGGCTAGTTGACTGACTGGCTGGCTGGCTGGCTAGTTGGCTGAATTACTGGGTGGCTGGCTGGCTGAGTGACTGGCTGAGTGACTGGCTGGATGGCTGAGTGGCTGGCTGGCTGGCTAAGTGACTGACTGGCTGGCTGGCTAGTTGACTGAATGACTGGGTGGCTGGCTGGCTGAGTGACTGGCTGTCTGGTTGGCTAAGTGACTGACTGGCTGGCTGGCTAGTTGACTGAATGACTGGGTGGCTGGCTGGCTGAGTGACTGGCTGGATGACTGGTTGGCTGGCTGAGTGAGTGAGGTGTAGAGAAGGAAATTGAGCTCTGTGAAATACTGTTAGACCCCCAGGGACTGGGATTAGACCTAAAAAGGAGGGAGAAGAGAGAGAGAGCGAGTCTGACTTTCCTCTGAATATATCATACTATACCATATGCACGTGCGATGGAAATCATGCTGCTTGCTTAGCGAGTACCACTTCCTCCCGATTCGACTCATGCCGAAGCCTTGCTAGCACACATGACCACCCTCCTGAAGCTTCTTACCAGTTGGTAAGTGTGGGGATATTTCAGGCTGAGGAGTAAGCTTCACACATCCTCATGTGCTACATACATTTATACACAGACTTACACGCACATACATGCACAAATACACATACATACACACAAACACACATACATACAGTGACTTACAAAAGTATTCCTCCAGCATGGCATTTTTCTTGCATTGTTGCATTACAACCTGTAATTTAAATTTATTTTTATTTGGATTTCATGTAATGGACATCCACAAAATAGTCCAAATTGGTGAAGTGAAATATAAAAATAACTTGGTTAAAAAATTTCAACAAAACATATTTGGAAAAGGGGTGTGTGCATATGTACTCACCCCCTTTGCTATTAAGCACCTAAACAAGATCTGGTGCAACCAATTACCCTCAAAAGTCACATAATTAGTTTAAATAAAGTCCACCTGTGTGCAATCTAAGTGTCACATGATCTCAGTATATATAAACCTGTTCTGAAAGGCCCCAGAGTCTGCAACACAACTAAGCAAGGGGCACCACCAAGCAAGCGGCACCATGCAGACCAAGGAGCTCTCCAAACAAGTCAGGGACAAAGTTGTGGAGAAGTACAGATCAGGGTTGGGTTATAAAAAATATCAGAAACTTGGAACATCCCACGGAGCACCATTAAATCCATTATTAAAAAAATGTAAAGAATATGGCACCACAACAAACCTGCCAAGAGAGGGCCACCTACCAAAACTCACGGACCAGGCAAGGAGGGCATTAATCAGAAGCAACAAAGAGACCAAAGATACCTGAAGGAGCTGTAAAAGTTCCACAGCAGAGATTGTATTATCTGTCCATAGGACCACTTTAAGCCAACTAAAATTGAGCTTTTTGGCCATCAAGGAAAATGTTATGTCTGGCGCAAACCAAACACCTCTCATCACCCCGAGAACACCATCCCCACAGTGAAGCATGGTGGTGGCAGCATCATGATTGTCATTGGCAGCGACTGGGAAACTGGTCAGAATTGAAGAAATGATGGATGGCGCTAAATACAGGGAAATTCCTAAGGGAAACCTGTTTCAGTCTTCCAGAGATTTGAGACTGGGATGGAGGTTCACCTTCCAGCAGGACAATGACCCTAAGCATACTGCTAAAGCAACACTCGAGTGGTTTAAAGGGAAACATTTAAATGTCTTGGAATGGCCTAGTCAAAGCCCAGACATCAATCCAATTGAGAATTTTTGGCATGACTTAAAGATTGCTGTATACCAGCGGAACCCATCCAACTTGAGGGAGCTGGAGCAGTTTTGTCTTAATTAAAGAATGAGCAATAATCCGAGTGGCTAGATGTGCCAAGCTTATAGAGACATAACCCAAGAGACTTGCAGTTGTAATTGCTGCAAAAGGTGTCTCTACAAAGTATTGATCTTGGGGGTTGAATAGTTATGCACGCCAAGTTTTCTGTTTTTTTTGTCTTATTTGTTGTTTGTTTCACCAAAATAAATATGTTGCATCTTCAAAGTGGTAGGCATGTTGTAAATCAAATGATACAACCCCCCAAAAAATCTATTTTAATTCCAGGTTGTCAGGCAAAAATATAGAAACACTTCAAGGGGGTGAATACTTTCGGAAGCCACTGTACATACACACTTACACACACACACAAATACACGTACATACACAAATACATGTACATACACAGTATGCTACATCGTCATTCTAAACCACGTAATACGTGTCTTGGAGAAATTCACTAGAGGTTTGTATTACAAATCATCTCTCAGTGAATGAGAAAATTAAAAAGGGAGATCCATTCATCGATTCTGTGCACCGCGGGGTCGAGTCCGGAGAGAACTCTATTTGGGCCATCAATCTTTTGATTTCACATACGGCGATGACTCTCTTGTACGCATACACACACACAGACAGAAACTCACACACACACAGCCACAGACACACACACAGACAGAAACTCACACACACTCACGCTGGGGCCAGTTAATAATTCTATCACTTATCCCCTGGCCAGACAGACTTGTTTATTACGTCCCTTATCAATCTCATCCGTTCTTTAACAAGGCTCATCATCAATGGCTAATGGCTGGGGGGCCTTTACTGGGGCCCTGTACTGACGGACTGTGTGTGTGTGTGTGAGTGTACGCTCATGTGTGTTGTGGAAAAAGAGATGCACACTGTTTTTATGACGTCAACAAGAATGCAGGTTCTCCATCTATCCGGATTTCAAGTAAACAGTCTTCATGTGTGTTGCATGAAATGCAGTGGCCATCAGCTGTTTAACCTCTTGTCGTTCGCCTAGGATAGGGGGCGCTACAGCGATTTTTGAAAAAAATGTGTGCCCATTTTAAACGGCCTCCTACTCAAACTCAGAAGCTAGGATATGCATATAATTAATACTTGTGGATAGAAAACACCCTAAAGTTTCTAAAACTGTTTGAATGGTGTCTGTGAGTATAACAGAACTCATATGGCAGTCAAAACCCCGAGACCGATCGTAACAGGAAGTGGAATTCTGAATTGCGGACTCAACTTCATCAGTTTGCCTGTAAATCATACAGTGCGCAATGGTTCATTGAGCACTTCCTATTGCTTCCACTAGATGTCCCCAGTCTTTACAAAGTGGTTTGAGCCTTCTACTGTGAAAACTGACAGAATGACACGCTGTGGAACGTGGTCACACGGAGAGGGCCATCACCATTATGACGCCGGCGCCCCTGGCTACTCTCCCCTTTCGAAACGTTTTGAAACACAATGCAATCATCCCCCTTGAATCTTATTGGAGCTCTGGTTGAAAAAGGCCCTAAAGATTTATGTTATACAACGTTTGACATGTTTGAACGAACCTAAATAAAAAAAAAATGAATTTTTTCGAAAGTGGAGTCCCGCGCACGACGGAACTTTTGGTGCAGCCTTCAGAACGCGCTAACAAGAACAAGCTATTGGAACATAAAGGATTCACTTTTTCGAACGAAAATACATTTGATGTGGACCTGGGATTCCTAAACGTGCTTTCTGATGAAGATAATCAAAGGTAAGGGATTATTGACAATAGTATACAAGACTAGATTTAATATGCGATTGTTCCAAGATGGCGCTGACCTGTAACGGTAGCCTATTTTCTGAGTATCGCATTCCCTTTTATTGCAAAGTGTGATTACCCAGTAAAGTTATTTTTAAATCTGGCATTACAGGTGCTTTCAAGAGATATTCATCTATAAATCTTAGAATGACAATATTACATTTTAAAAATGTTTTCGAATAGTAATTTAGTAAATTGTAGCGCTGTTTCACCGAATGCATTTGAGGGAAAATAGTTAGTCAACGTTACGCGCCGATGTAAAATGCTGTTTTTATATATAAATATGAACTTTATCAAACAAAAGAATGCATGTATTGTGTAACATGATGTCCTAGGGGTGTCATCTGATGAAGATTGTCAAAGGTTAGTGCTGCATTTAGCTGTTTTTTGGTTATTTGTGATGCATGTGGTTGGTCGGAAAATGGCTATGTGGCTACTTTTATGATATACTCCTCTAACATAATCTAATGTTTAGCTTTTGCTGTAAAGCCTTTTTGAAATCGGACAACGTGGTTCAATTCAGGAGAGGTGTATCTATAAAACGATATAACATAGTCCTATATTTGAAAAAAATATATATTACATTTCGTTATGCTAATGGCGATAGGATTTTTCGCTGGATGTCCGTCCCGTGACCAGGGGTTAACAAACTGAACAAAGTGTCGTGCCTTGTCTCTGGGATGATATAACAGACACAATAGTCTCCGCTGTCTAAAAATCATGCACAGTTCAGAAGTTAAGATGGAAAAAACAGGGATTTGGAGAGGGAATATGACAATCCAGCCTGGTAATCCCATGAGAAGAGTAGAAATTACAGACACAGAATAGAAATGTCAGGAGGTACGCCAGCTATTATCTACTCTGTCGTCTACTCTATAGTCAACTATATCTTCTCTATTGTCTACTGTATTATCTTCTCTATTGTTTCATCACAGGATTCTGATTTAACCCCTTTCATACGTACCATCACACGGGTGTGATCGTTTTACAGTGGTCCCTGAAGTGTACGATCACACCCGTGTGATTAGAACGCTTATTTAGAATGCTCATTTAGAACGGCCTGTTTCGAATGACGCAACAATCAGCATTTGAGCTGGCCACACCTTTTTCTGAAACTATTTACACAAACACTGTCACTTACAGAGTTATGTCCAGAATGTGAGCAGTTTACTTTTGGATGCAATGTTCAGATATTCACAGACATATCTATAGCATAACACAATCAAAAAACAATCAACAAACTACAATATGAATTAACTAATAGCAATTACTATTTATATTTAACCACATCACGGGTGAGCTCGCCATTGATCGAAATAATTGACTAAAACACTTTCTAGAAATCGAAAGTAATCCGACGATGATTCGTTTCAGCTCGCCGCCATGCTTTTTTCCCCCTCACATAAACCAAAGATAATAAGAGAAGACAAGATGAGTTTGGTCTGTTTATAGTATGCATGTTGAAGGGGTGTGTCGTCTACCATCGTTCACATCCCACCATTCACTTCCTGAAGTTCTCAAAAAATTTGCGAACCCTTTCTCACCTCATTTTGTTATAGCATCTTTGGTCCGACAGACGATTACGTGAAACCCAGAATGCATTGTATGTCAACAAACATGGCTCCACACATAGCTGGAATTAGCTTAGCTCATCATAATCAGTACAACCTTCAAAAAAGGATTTTACACACATAATATGTGCCCATCACAATCTATGCAAGAATCGGAATGCATGATTTATCACCGCGACTTGAAAACATGTGAATAAAACAGTAAATATATCAATAATTACAACACAAAACATTTTCTGATAGTGATTTATTGATACAAATGGGGTGTGCAGGCAGTCAATCACTTAACCTCTCACTCCCACTCTGTGCCATTCAGTGTTCTTGTTTATGTATGTAGCTAGTGAGCTAAGCTGTAGCATTAGCAATGTCTTTCAAAAGGAGACAACTCACAAATGTGGAAATTCTGGAGATTTTTTTCAATTCTGACAATGAGTCTGAAAGTCAGGAATCAGATTCTGACAGTGACAGTAAGGAGCTGCCCCCAGCCATTGAGAACTCTGAATCTGAGGACCCCTTGTCCACTGACAAAGTCCCAGGTCCCTTAGAAGATGGTGGTGATGGAGGCAGACCGACAGTGGATGAAGTACAGGAGTTCTGTGGTAGCTGGAAGGCTGCCAGCCATTTCACCCCTCCTGGCCCTGCTGTTTGCTTTGATGAGTCCCAGTCTGGAGTGCAACGGCCCTTGCCATTTCCATCTTAGGCAGAGTTCTTCAAGTTGTTTCTGACAGAGGAGCTGGTGGGAGACATAGTAGAGACCAATCACTATGCCTTGGAGCTACAGGAGAAGAGAGAGTCAGGAGTGGGGGGGGACAACCACAATTAGTGAAACATATAACTTCCTGGTGACAGTCCTTCTCATGGGGATAGTAAAGAACTCCCTAAGAGAACACTGGAGCACAGATCCTATGTTTGCAACTCCCTTCTTTGCCACCCACTTTTCCCAAGACTGCTTCCTAGTTCTGCTGCGATGACTACATTTCATCAACAATGCTACTGCCATCCTAAATGATCCCGTTATACAAAATAAGAAATGTCAACAGCTGGCAGTAAAGTGGCATGACAAACAAGACATCCATGTCCTCTCCACTGTCCATACAGCAACCATGTCGGCCACAGGGAAGCTGGACCACCTGACGGGAGAGAGAACCAGACTGCGTGCTTGTCTATAACCTCAAAATGGGGGCAGTGGATAAGGCGGACATGATAAACAGCTTTGTGGAATGCACTCAGAAAACGACAAAGTGGTATAAGAAGATATTTTTCCATCTGATCGACGCAGCCCTCAATGGCCACATAGTTCACCATCAACTAACAGGTGAGATGATTACTGAACAAGGGATTTTTTGTAATTGGACATACAGTTCACATGCAAATCATGTAATAAGACACTTAATTTGATAGAAACGCAGTCTGGATATGAACATGGGTGTCTGTAGTGACGCCCCTAGTACTGAGACTATGTGCCTTAGACAGCTGCGCCACTTGGGAGTCATAAGGCCAGGATAGCTTCAAAATACAACAAGCCAATACTTCTGACGCAATTAGCGTTGTTTTCCAGAGCTAATAGAATGTAGCTAGCTACCTAAGCATTGAGTATAACACCATAAAGGTTATGAAATGAGTAACGTTACCTCGCATGTCCGCGGTTATAAGAATATACTCAAAAATATTATACTACAGTAGAAACGACATAACACGACATGCAGAAACTATTATAACGTAATAAGGGACTTACTTTGATAGAAATGCACACATTTCCAAAGTTATTATTGGTAACAAAAACAACTATGACCTCGATGCAGGAAACAGACGGAAAAGGTGAACACATGTGTACAGAATGGGAGATGAGAAAATGTCTGCAGACTTGAACTGCACAAACAATTGGGAAGTGTTTTCGGAATTTTGTCCCTGTCAGAAATTTCCAAAAAATGAATTGGTCCGCAAAAGTAAAAATGACTACTATTATGTGAATGAATGAGGCGGAACACACCTCAATTCAAACTGTTCTTAGAAAATAAAAAACTTGTTAGAAAATAATTGGAAATTGACAAGTTGAAAACAGCCTATAAATAAAAACAGGCTGCGTGCCTTGGTTTGAGGGCAGCGTCGATGAAATGTACTGTTGCGTAACGATCACATTCTGGAATGGAGAGAATCAAATCAAATCAAAGTTTATTTGTCACATGCGCTGAATACAACAGGTGTAGACCTTAGAGTGAAATGCTTACTTACAGGCTCTAACCAATATTGCAAAAAAGGTATTAGGTGAACAATAGGTAGGTAAAGAAATAAAACAACAGTAAAAAGACAGGCTATATACAGTAGCGAGGCTATAAAAGTAGCGAGGCTACATACAGACACCGGTTAGTCAGGCTGATTGAGGTAGTATGTACATGTAGATATGGTTAAAGTGACTATGCATATATGATGAACAGAGAGTAGCAGTAGCATAAAAGAGGGGTTGGCGGGTGGTGGGTGGCGGGACACAATGCAGATTGCCCGGTTAGCCAATGTGCGGGAGCACTGGTTGGTCGGCCCAATTGAAGTAGTACGTACATGAATGTATAGTTAAAGTGACTATGCATATATGATAAACAGAGAGTAGCAACAGTGTAAAAAGAGGGGTTGGGGGGGAAACACAATGCAAATAGTCCGGGTAGCCATTTGATTACCTGTTCAGGAGTCTTAGGGCTTGGGGTAAAAACTGTTTTGTCCTAGACTTGGCACTCTGGTACCGCTTGAACGTTCTAACATCACATGTTTAATACCGTTAGAGATATTTGGAACTCACACTGAGGCAACCGTTAGAGATATTTGGAACTCACGCTGGGGCGACTGTTAGAGATATTTGGAACTCACGCTGGGGCGACCGTTAGAGATATTTGGAACTCACGCTGGGGCGACTGTTAGAGATATTTGGAACTCACGCTGGGGCGACCGTTAGAGATATTTGGAACTCATGCTGGGGCGACAGTTAGAGATATTTGGAACTCACACTGGGGCGACCGTTAGAGATATTTGGAACTCATGCTGGGGCGACCGTTAGAGATATTTGGAACTCACACTGGGGCGACCGTTAGAGATATTTGGAACTCATGCTGGGGCGACCGTTAGAGATATTTGGAACTCACGCTGGGGAGACTGTTAGAGATATTTGGAACTCATGCATGAAAGGGTTAAGATTGTTGTTCTAGAATGTTATCACTGTGTTCCAGATCAATTAGTCTTGCAGGACCTGTGCTATTTCTGTGTTAGCACTGTGCTACATATCAATTGGTCTTGGAGGACCTGTGCTTTTTCTGTTAGCATTAGCATGGTCACTGTGTTACAACCCTCAGCTAACCTGAACCATTGCCAGCACCGATACATTGATGTACATGTACTGTATGCCTGCTAGACAACCAGCCTACAGAAAGACAGTCATTGACGGTTTGACATCTTTAGACAACCGGCCTACAGAAAGAGAGTCATTGACAGTTTAACATCATTAGACAATCAGCCTACAAGGGCTGGAGTAACAGCCAGTTCGCTCAAGATCCACTTTGAAATTCAACGTCCCTCCGAGTACCCAGGATGTCGGCAGAAGCCTTCAAAAGCGGCCACAAAGCACAACGGTAAGCCAGGAGCTCCAACTCAGAGGGTCGCATGTTCAAGACTAGTAATAAGCAATTTTAACGTTTTAACTCTATCTCAAACCTTAACCCTGAAATGAATCCTTCAGAATTAATGCTTAAACTGAACCAGGAGTGAGGCGCCGGCGCCGGCGACAGCAGCAGCATGAGGAGCAACCCAGGGTGTCCAAAACACCTCGAATTTTGACATTTGAGCAACTTCTAAATTTGATGTTTGGAAAAATGTGGACAAACGTTGGAATCTGAAGTAAAATTGGTCAAACCGTGAGATCTTGTTGGGAAAGGGAGATACCTAGTCAGTTGTACAACTGAATGCATTCAACTAAAATGTGTCTTCCGCATTTAACCCAACCCCTCTGAATCAGAGAGGTGCAGGGGGTTGCCATAATCAACATCCACATCTTTGGCACCCGGGGAACAGTGGGTTAACTTCCTTGCTCAGGGGCAGAACGACAGGGATTTGATCCAGCGACTTTCCGGTTACAGGCCCAATGCTCTAACCACTGGACTACCTGCCGCCAGAGTAAAGTAAATTAATATTGCTGACTTAAACTTGATTTGCAGGAGATAAGGGCCTAACGACCCCACATCACAGCACCATACCCAAATGGCACCTTATTCCCTATATAGTGCACTTAAAAGGAGTGCACTATATACATCTGATCCATGTTGCAACCTTAGAAAGGCTGACGATGGCTGTCATAAAACACGTCAGCTTGTTTCACCTCAGCTGCTGCTAAAGTACATATAAAACACGTCAGTTTATTTCACCTCAGCTGCTTCTAAACTCCAGCTATTATACAAAGATATTTTGGTGAGAGCAGGTTTTCCTTTCCCAGTTTATATGCTTTTAGAAATGCAAAGACTTTTGATTATGTACCACTGTTGAGTTGAGCATGCCAATCCTCGATTCCCCATTAGTAGCAACTGGGACAGGCTAAACGCATCAATGACTACACGAATAGACTGTGTAAACATATGCTGTGGGGTTTCCTCCAGCATGCTACAGTGGGTCAGTCTGATAGAAGAAGCTGACTGAGATTTCACACTGCTAATTCGGGGTCTCTTCCTAAGAACACTGCTAATTCACCAGCTGGGTCTCTTCCTAACCACACTGCTAATTCACCATCTGGGTCTCTCCCTAAGCACACTGCTAATTTACCATCTGGGTCTCTCCCTAAGCACACTGCTAATTCACCAGCTGGGTCTTTTCCTAACCACACTGCTAATTTACCAGCTTCGTACTGGTACCCCTGGTACCCCATGGGAATCCTGGCATTGCAAGTGCCATGCTCTACCAACTGAGCCACACGGAATTAGCTACAATAATATCAATCAATAACAATCATTAACACTTCCCTAGGAGTATCAATCAATAATAGATACCTAGGATTATCAATCAATAATAGATCCCTAGGATTATCAATCAATAATACATCCCTAGGATTATCAATCAATAATACATCCCTAGGATTATCAGTCAGAAAACACATCTCTCTGCTTATTCTGTCTAAAGCACACACAAGCCACCGCATCTTCAGTGACACGCACGCACACACGCATGCATACACACACGGACGCACACACAGACACCCATATACACACACAGATCCCCTCCCTCCCCCACCCCACACACGTCTATCTGTACTGTACTTATCAAATCAATCAAATCAAATCAAATTTATTTATATAGCCCTTCGTACATCAGCTGAAATCTCAAAGTGCTGTACAGAAACCCAGCCTAAAACCCCAAACAGCAAGCAATGCATGTGAAAGAAGCACGGTGGCTGGGAAAAACTCCCTAGGAAAAACTCCTGAGAAAGGCCAAAAACCTAGGAAGAAACCTAGAGAGGAACCAGGCTATGAGGGGTGGCCAGTCCTCTTCTGGCTGTGCCGGGTGGATATTATAACAGAACATGGTCAAGATGTTAAAATGTTCGTAAATGACCAGCATGGTCAAATAATAATAATCATAGTAATTGTCGAGGGTGCAACAAGCACGTCCGGTGAACAGGTCAGGGTTCCGTAGCCGCAGGCAGAACAGTTGAAACTGGAGCAGCAGCATGGCCAGGTGGACTGGGGACAGCAAGGAGTCATCATGCCAGGTAGTCCTGAGGCATGGTCCTAGGGCTCAGGTCCTCCGAGAGAAAGAAAGAAAGAGAGAAAGAGAGAGCATATTTACATTCACACAGGACACCGGATAAGACAAGAGAATACTCCAGATGTAACAGACTGACCCTAGCCCCCCGACACATAAACTACTGCAGCATAAATACTGGAGGCTGAGACAGGAGGGATCAGAAGACACTGTGGCCCCATCCGATGATACCCCCGGACAGGGCCAAACAGGCAGGATATAACCCCACCCACTTTGCCAAAGCACAGCCCCCACACCACTAGAGGGATATCTACAACCACCAACTTACCGTCCGAAGACAAGGCCGAGTATAGCCCACAAAGATGTCCGCCACGGCACAACCCAGGGGCGCCAACCCAGACAGGAAGACCACGTCAGTGGCTCAACCTACTCAAGTGACGCACCCCTCCCATGGACGGCATGGAAGAACACCAGTAAGTCAGTGACTCAGCCCCTGTAAAAGGGTTAGAGGCAGAGAATCCCAGTGAGAAGAGGGGAACCGACAAGGCAGAGACAGCAAGGGCGGTTCGTTGCTCCAGCCTTTCCGTTCACCTTCACACTCCTGGGCCAGACTATACTTAATCATAGGACCTACTGAAGAGATAAGTCTTCAGTAAAGACTTAAAGGTTGAGACTGAGTCTGCGTCTCTCACATGGGTAGGCAGACCATTCCATAAAAATGGAGCTCTATAGGAGAAAGCCCTACCTCCAGCCGTTTGCTTAGAAATTCTAGGGACAATTAGGAGGCCTGCGTCTTGTGACCGTAGCGTACGTGTAGGTATGTACGGCAGGACCAAATCGGAAAGATAGGTAGGAGCAAGCCCATGTAATGCTTTGTAGGTTAGCAGTAAAACCTTGAAATCAGCCCTTGCCTTAACAGGAATCAGTCTGCTGTGATTCCCACCACCCCCCTCAGTATTACCCAGGTCTCCAAAGACTGCCATGACCATGGTGTTTCCCATTGTACACAGGTGTAATGATCAGTATCACACCCATGCCAATAACTACCACCCGGGCCTGAATGCAGCCGGCAGCAGAATTAAGCAGCCACAACATTAGGTGACAAACGAGAAAACATTTAATCCATCTGCGGAGAAGAGATAGAGAGAGATGAATAGGGAGTTAAAGACATTATCTCTCTCTCTTTCAATTCAATTTAAGGGATTTATTGCAAGGGAAACACATGTTTACATTGCCAAAGCAAGTGCAATATATAATAAACACTTAGTGAAATAAACAAGAAAACATTTACATTACACTTACAAAAGTTTCAAAAGAATAAAGACATTTCAAATATCATATTATGTCTATATACAGTGATGTAATGATGTGCAAATAGTTAAAGTTCGAAAGGGAGAGAAAAAAACAAATATGGGTTGTATTTACACTGGTGTTTGTTCTTCACTGGTTGCCCTTTTCTTTTGGCAACAGGTCACAAATATTGCTTCTGTGATTGAACACTCTTGAGAGCCAGGTCTGCCTCCGGCGGTCTTTCTCAATAGCAAGGCTATGCTCACTGAGTCTGTGGTCAGGTATTCTGCCACGGTGTACTCTGTTTAGGGCCAAATAGCATTCTAGTTTGCTCTGTTTTTATGTAAATTGTTTTTGATGTGTCAAGTAATTATCTTTTTGTTTTCTCATGATCTGGTTGGGTTTAATTGTGTTGCTGTCCTGGGGCTCTGTGGGGTGTGCTTGTGTTTGTGAACAGAACCCCAGGACCAGCTTGCTTAGGGGACTCTTCTCCAGCTGTATCTCTCTGTAGGTGATGGCTTTGTAGTGGAGGGTTTGGGAATTGCTTCCTTTAAGGTGGTTGTAGAATTGAACAGCTCTTTTCTGGATTTTGATAATTAGCGGGTATCGGTCTAGTTCTGCTCTGCATGCATTATTTGGTGTTTTACATTGTACACGGGGGATATTTTTAGCAGAATTCTGCATGCAGTGTCTCAATTTGGTGTCAGTGCCATTTTGTTAATCATTGGTTAGTGAGCGGAACCCAGACTGGAAGTGAATACTTTCCGACCAGAGTACCTACTTCAATATGTTTGGGGAGTCTCCCACATGCCTTTTGGCTAACACCAAACGTGTTTGCTTATTTTTGTATTTAAGGGATAGCCCCGTTTTTTTCAGTTTTCGCCTAAAATGACATACCCAAATCTAACTGCCTGTAGCTCAGGGCCTGGATCAAGGATATGCATATTCTTGATACCATTTGAAAGGAAACAAGTTTGTGGAAATGTGAATTGAATGTAGGAGAATATAACACAATAGATCCGGTGTTAGAAAATACAAAGAAAAAAACAACCTTTTTTTGTATTTTTTTTCTAACACTATCTTTGAAATGCAATAGCAAGGTCCCATATTTAACCATGACTCTGGTTGTAATTCCGATGGTGTCCACAAGATGGCAGCAGTGTATTCAGAATGATAACTTGAAGAATGAGCAAGCGACATGACATTTAGCATGAAGTCACCGAGGTGTCCTTCACGATTTGCCCAAATGTACCAAAGTGTCCTCCAAGTGGCCGAACTGGTAAATTGATAGATTTTCAAGAACATAACTATAGAAAACATACAGAAATGCTATGCTAATAAAAAATACAAGTTTTCACACTCCCAGGAATGTCAAACATTATAGATCATTAGCTTCCCTACATAAAATGTACTAACAGGAGACCCGAAAAGAATGCTGATCCAATGTCACCAAACACAGAGGTGTTCTCTACATCCCTCTCTACCTCCCTCTACCTCCCTCCAGAATGAGAGGTAAAATGTTATCACCTGTAGTATCTCAGGGCTGTTCTCAATGCCCTCCTCCATCCAGGCATCCAGGACGTCCTCAGCAGGAGAGGACCCTGTCCCATCATCCAGAGTGGAGAACAGACGCATCCCGATGGTGCTCCTCATGGCGCTGGTTCTACAGCTCGTCTCATCGAATGGCTGCAAGGAGAGATGGGGAACACCTCATAAATATTACCAGAATTAACTTTGGTTGAATCCAAAAAGGCAACCTATTCCACACTATAAAGATAAGAGTACCATTACAGACAGTCTCTTTTCTCACCTCCAGCTCCTCTCCGAACACATAGGTAAAATATTTAAGATAATGACCAAGTTAGCAGCCAACACTGATTTAATTTCATATGGTTAAACACCACAAACACAAAGTAAAAAAAAAATGAAATAAAATATGTACACATTATTTACAATGACTGTACTTACAACACGCCTTCTACACAAGATTGTGCTGCTGGTCCCAAGTCCCTTTCAGCTGTAAAGCACTTACCATCTACCTGTAGGCTGGCTGGGTATTCACACCTCTAGATGGCAGGTCGGGGGTTTGCTGTGGAGCCAGAGAGCAGCAGTCAGACTATGTGGGGGATGGAGGACTTGAATGTGGTCTCTGAAGTTAGTCTTCACACCTAAAAGCAAAATCAGTAACACACTGTCCAAAGAAGGGCCAGAAGTATATAGAATGGTGTCGTCTGGGTAGTGCTGGATCAGAGACTCACCAGCAGCAAGAGCGACATCATTGATATATACAGAGAAGAGTCGGCCTGAGAATTGAACCCTGTGGCACCCCCATAGAGACTGCCAGAGGTCCGGACAACAGGCCCTCCGATTTGACACTGAACTCTGTCTGAGAAGTAGTTGGTGAACCAGGCGAGGCAGTCATTTGAGAAACCAAGGCTGTTGAGTCTGCCGAATAGAATGTGGTGATTGACAGAGTCGAAAGCCTTGGCCAGGTCGATGAAGATGGCTGCACAGTACTGTCTTTTATCGATGGCGGTTATGATATTGTTTAGGACCTTGAGCGTGGCTGAGGTGCACCCATGACCAGCTCAGAAACCAGATTGCATAGCGGGGAAGGTACGGTGGGATTCGAAATGGTCGGTGATCTGTTTATTAACTTGGCTTTCGAAGACTTTAGAAAGGCAGGGCAGGATGGATATAGGTCTATAACAGTTTGGGTCTAGAGTGTCTCCCCCTTTTGAAGAGGGGGATGACCGCAGCACTCCTTTGCAATCTTTAGGGATCTCAGACTATACAAAAGAGAGGTTGAACAGGCTAGTAATAGGGGTTGCAACAATTGTGGCGGATAATTTTAGAAAGAGAGGGTCCAGATGGTCTAGCCCAACTGATTTGTAGGGGTCCAGAATTTGCAGCTCTTTCAGAACATCAGCTATCTGGATTTGGGTGAAGGAGAAGCAGGGGGCTTGGGCAAGTTGCTGCTTGGGGGGGAAGAGCTGTTGGCCGTGGTCGGAGTAGCCAGGTGGAAAGCAAGGCCAGCCGTAGAAAAATGCTTATTGAAATTCTCGAGTGTCTTGGATTTATCGGTGCTGACAGTATTTCCTAGCGTCAGTGCAGTGGGCAGCTGGGAGGACGTGCTCTTATTCTCCATGGACTTTTCAGTGTCCCAAAACTTTTTGGAATTTGTGCTACAGGATGCAAATTTCTGTTTGAAAAAGCTAGCTTTTGCTTTCCTGACTGACTGTGGATATTGGTTCCTAACTTCCCTAAAACATTGCATACACAACAGGATGTCTTTGTGCTGGTCAAGGGCAGTCAGGTCTGGTGTGAACCAAGGCCTATATCTGTTCTTAGTTCTACATTTTTTTGAATGGGGCATGCTTATTTAAGATGTTGAGGAAAGCACATTTAAAGAATAACCAGGCATCCTCGACTGACGGGATGAGGTCAATATCCTTCCAGGATACCCGGGCCAGGTCGATTAGAAAGGCCTGCTCGCGGAGTTTTTTAGGGAGCGTATGACAGTGATGATAGGTGGTCGTTTGACCACGGACCTATTACGGATGCAGGCAATGAGGCAGTGATCGCTGACATCCTGGTTGAAGACAGCAGAGGTGTATTTAGAGGGCAGGTTGGTCAGTATGATATATATGAGGGTGCCCGTGTTTTGGGATTTGGGGTTGTACCTGGTAGGTTCCTTGATAATTTGTGTGAGATCGAGGGCATCTAGCTTAGTTTGTAGGATGGCCGAGGTGTTAAGAATATCCCAGTTTAGGTCACCTAACAGTACTAACACTGAAGATAGATGGGGGCAATCAATTCACATATGGTGTCCAGGGCACAACTGGGGGCTGAGGGGTGTCTGTAGCAAGCAGCAACAGTGAGAGACTTATTTCTGGAATGGTGGATTTTTAGAAGTAGAAGCCGGAACTGTTTGGGCACAGACCTGGATAGCATGATAGAACTCTGCAGACTATCTCTGCAGTAGGTTGCAACTCTACCACCTTTTGGCAGTTCTATCTTGGCGGAAAATGTTGTAGTTGGGGATGTAAATTTCAGAATTTTTGGTGGCCTTCCTAAACCAGGATTCAGACATGGCTAGGACATCAGGGTTGGCAGTGAATAAAACAAACTTAGAGAGGAGGCTTCTGACGTTAACATGCATGAAACCAAGGCTTTTACGGTTACAGAAGTCAACAAATGATAACGCCTGGGGAATAGGTGTGGTACTAGGCGTTGAGTGACGATGAGAGAGGTTTTGTCTCTGGTGGGACTAGTATAGCCAGGTGAGGTCTCCGCATGTGTGGGGGGAGGGACAAAAGAGCTATCTAAGGCAAGATGAGCATTACTGAGGGCTCTCCAGTGAAATAAAACAACAAGGACTAGCTGAGAGAGCAGTAGACAAGGCATATTGATATTATAGAGAGGCATATTGACATTAGTGAGAGGCATAAAGCAGTCACAGGTGTTGATCGGGAGAGCTAAGACAACGGGTAAATGGCGATGAATGGGCAGAGCGGGTCAGTTAGGTACATACAGGACCTGAGTTCGAGACTGGGGCCGACAGATAAACAAAATGAGGTACCGTGTTATTGAAACAGTCCGGGGGGCATCAGCTGTGTTGCCGAGTGATCATAGGGTCCAAAGAACAGCATAGGTGAGTCAGGGAGCCGTTCAGTAGTCAGTACTACGCTACGCGAGTGGGAGACACGGCGCTTAAAAAGCTAGCCGGCCGGGGCAAGAAGATGGGTCTTCGGCGACATCGCAACGGAAAAGCCCGTTGAGACCACATCGGGCGACCACGTCGGCAGACCAGTCATGATGGATCGGCGGGGCTCAGCTTCGACAACAAAGGGTCCAGGCCAATTGACAAAAGAGGTATTGTAGCCCTAGAAGTAGCTGGTATGTGGGCCTAGCTCGTGGCCAGCTCAAGGCTAACTGGTGCTTGCTTCGGGACAGAGGCATTAGCTAACAGTAGCCACTCAGTAGCAGCCAGCAAGCTGCGATGATCTGGTGTAATGATCCAACGTGTCAGGAATCCGATGATGTGGTAAGGAGAAGCAGTCCGATATGCTCTGGGTTGATATCGTAATGTGCAGACTGGCATATATTGTCCGAGCTAAAGCTGGCGGTGTACGAGCGAAAAGGTGAAGACCGCTAGCCGTGGCTAACAAAGACTAGTAGCTAGTTAGCTGTCTAGCTCCTGACCTTGTGAAGATGCTGGAGGAAACAGGTACAAAAGTCTCTACATCCACAGTAAAATGAGTCTTAAATCGACATAACCTGAAAGGCCGCACAGCAAGGAAGAAGCCACTGCTCCAAAACTGCCATAAAAAAGCCAGACTACGGTTTGCAACTGCACATGGGGACAAAGATCGTACTTTTTGGAGAAATGTACTCTTGTCTGATGAAACAAAAATGGAACTGCTTGGCCATAATGATCATTGATATTTTTGGAGGAAAAAGGGGGATGCTTGCAAGCCGAAGAACACCATCCCAACCGTGAAGCATGGGGGTGGAAGCATCATGTTGTGGGGTTGCTTTGCTGCAGGAGGGACTGGTGCACTTCACAGATTAGATGGCATCATGAGGGAGGAAAATTATGTGGATATATTGAAGCAACATCTCAAGACATCAGTCAGGAAGTTAAAGCTTGGTCGTAAATGGTTCATGTGCGAGCAAGGAGGCCTACAGACCTGACTCAGTTACACCAGCTCTGTCAGGAGGAATGGGCCAAAATTCACCCAACATTGTGGGAAGCGTGTGGAAGGCAACCCAAACGTTTGACCCAAGTTAAACAATTTAAAGGCAATGCTACCAAATACTAATTGAGTGTATGTAAACTTCTGACCCACTGGGAATGTGATGAAAGAAATAAAAGCTGAAATAAATAATTCTCTCTACTATTATTCTGACATTTCACATTCTTAAAATAAAGTGGTGATCCTAACTGACCTAAGACAGGGAATTTCTACTAGGATTAAATGTCAGGAATTATGAAACTAAGTTTAAATGTATTTGGCAAAGGTGTATGTAAACTTCTGACATCAACTGTATTTAATCAACAGGGCTCATATGGTCCCCACACATGCAGGCATCATGGTGGCTGGGATAGTTAACAGATAGGAATGTGTCACATGAATATGTCACGTCTTGTCACATTATATTGAAAAGAATCCCAGAAAAGCATATGTAGTCCATCTCTACCCCAATCTATCCTGTTAGAAACACCAACACGAAAACACCCCCTATAAAGACCACATCAATGTCTTCTACAACACCCCAGCACCTCTCATCTCATTGTTTTCCTCTCCTATTTCCCTCTCTGTCTCTGTCGCTCACAACTCTCTCTCTCTCTCTCTCACTCTCTCACTCTCTCACACTCTCTCTCTCTGTCTCTGTCGCTCTCTCTCGCTCTCTCTCCCTCTCTCCCTGTCCTTCTCCCTCTCTCTGTCTCCCTCTCTCTCTGTCCTCCTCGCTCTTTCTCTCTCTCTCTGTCTCTGTCTGTAATTTTCTCGTCTTTCTGTAGTCTCCCCCACGCTTGCCTGCCTGCATTGCTGACCCAGCCTGTCCTTTGTGAAATTATCAGATAATCTGCGTCTTTTCGCGGCTGCCCTGCAGCGGGCAGCCGGGACCGGCTTATCTAAAGCCCCAGATGACTGGGAAGGCAGATCAGCGGGTGGCTGCGATTGGCCAGATAACGCCAGCCTGGCCCCTAACCCTCAGACAGACGGCCATTGGGAGGGACACCGGCAACCATGACGGTTAGAGACACAACATCATCTCAATCAGACCAAGAAATAAAACAATAGAGAGTGAATGGAGGATAAGGAGGGAGGGAAGGAGGGAGGGTAAAATGCTCCCCCCTCTCTCTCTCGCCCTTTCAACTTTCTCCCTCCTCCCTCTCCTCCTTTCAACAGCTTCCTCTCTCTCTCTCTCTCTCTCTACCTTTCCTTCTCTCTCTCTCTCTCTCTCTTCCTTTCCTCTCTTTCCGTCTCTCTCTTCTCTATTCTACAACTGGTTGAATTACTCTCTGTAGGTGGAATGGACATGAACATTTTTGTAGTAAAGTTCCTTTTCAATATTTTTATTTTTTTTGCCCCCCAGAGGCAAAACTGTTTCCTTTCCCCTTCCAGGGCTACAATACTGTGGACCTCTGTTTGAAATTGGTGATGTTATCTTATTGAAATACAAAAATGCACTAGTGTTCGACATCTAATGCTTGTTGTCTCTCTTTTCGAATGGAAATTGTTTTTCGTTTTCCGAGGCTATGCATTTATATGGACGCGGGGCCAAATTGAACGATTCCATAATGGAAAATTATGCTTTATTCATTCTAATGGGAAGGGAAGGGAAATATGGAATTTTAAAAAAAGAGGAAGGATGATTGCATGCTCTGTTATTGCTTAAGAAGTCGGCATAGCTGATGATGTTTGTCTGTTCAATTAAATAGCAGTTAATATGGTAAATTCTCTCAACCAATCCAATCATTCAAATAACTAGCTGTGAGTTACATCATCATTCCAAGACCTATTTACATTTCTGAGAGGGACCTATTGTCATGCCCTGATCTTTTTCACCTGTCCATGTGCTTGTCCTTTCTTTGCTAGTCCTCCTGGTTTTGACCTTTGCCTGTCCTGACCCTGTTACCCACCCGCCTGACCCTGAGCCTGCTTGCCGTCCTGTACCTTTGCCTTACTCTGGATTTTCGACCCCTGCCTGCCTTGACCTGTCTTTGCCTGCCCCTGTTGCTACAATAAACAGTGTTACTTCGACAGTCTGCATCTGATTCTTACCTTGATCCCTGATAGTATGAACTGGACATGACTGACCCAGCAGACTTGGACCAGCTCCGCCATCTCCTCCCAGGGAGCCACCGTTGGTAGGCACGAGGAGTTGCTTCGCGGCATGATGGAGGGGCTCCAGGCCACGGTGATCGTCATGACCAAGCATTGGACATTTTGCGGGAGCAAGTCTGTGGGTTGCCTACTAGGCAGCCAACCACGACTGTAACCTCCCAGCCCCTCTGTAACACGGCTGGTAGGAGCGCCTTCACCCCGGTTTCCCGGGAACCCCGCTTACCTCCCCCGGGGCGCTATGATGGAGATTCCAGAACCTGCCGGGCCTTTCTCTCCAAGTGCTCCCTCGTTTTCGAGTTGCAGGCTTCTTCTTTCCCCTCGTACTGCTCGAAGATAGCGTATATTATTACTAGGAGGTAAAGGATGAGCTGGCAGCCTGAGAACTACCGACGGATCTCGACTCACTCATCGCTTTAACCATCCAGATTGATGGTTGGCTACGAGAGTGTAGGAGGGAGAAGAGGTCCGATTGCGGTCCCAATCGCTCACTCAGGGATCCCACCTTGTAGCTGATAGATGCCGGGGACTTCCGGAGTTTATGTCCCCAAAAGGATCCATGCTTACCCGAGTCCCTCCAACAGCCTTCGGAGAATGCCGATTCACCTCTTCCCGAGCCGATGCAGCTTGGAAGGGCTGAGCTGTCTCCAGCCGAACGCGTACGCAGACTTGAGACCCAGAGTTGTCTGTATTGCGGTACCGCCGGTCATTTTGTGTCTACTTGTCCCTTCAAGAGTGCTAGCTCATTCGATGGAGTGAGAACACTGGTGGGTCTGAAAGATAATTGTTCTTCTCCCCCTACTCGCCCCCCTTTCCATGCCACCCTGCTGTGGGGTGAACAGTCCAAGTCTCTCCAGGTACTCATCAACTCGGGGGCCGATGTGAGTCTCATGGACATTACCCTGGCGTCCGAGCTGGGCATACCCACTCAACCCCTCTCCATTCCCATGGGTGTTAGAGCACTGGATAGGTGCTCTATAGGCCGGGTCACCCACCAGACCACCACCGTCAGCCTACGAGTGTCGGGGAACCACAGCGAGGCTATCCAATTCCTGCTGGTTGAGTCTCCGCAGGTCTCCGTGCTTTGGGATTCTCTTGGCTCCAGCGTCACATTCCCTACATTGACTGGGCTACTGGTGCCATCGTGGGCTGGAGCCCATCCTGCCACACTCATTGCCTGAATTCAGCTCTGCCAGCCCCAGGACGGCTTCCTGGGGGCTTGGAAATTCCCCCGGACCTCTCCGCCAGCCCCGGCGGATTACCAGGACCTCCGGGAGGGGTTCAGTATGGCCCGGGCCACTTCGCTTCTGCAGCACCAACCGGTATCCAAGAAGGTCAAGTCTGAGGCACACGTTGCTATAGGGCCGCGGCTACACCCCCGGAAGTTGAGACCTGTCCCCCCCGCTCCAAGATCATTAGCCCCTCTGCTGTTCGTCCTCTGTTGCCCTATACCCTCCGTATTCTTCCTACCTTTTCTGTGTCTAGAGTCAAAACCATGTCTGACTGCCCCTTGTCATCTGTTTCTAGGCCCATCCCTCCCCCCGTGTCATCGAGGGCCAGCCGGCATACATGGTGAGATGCCTCCTGAGGGTTCAACCACGGTGCAGGGGTTTCCAGTACCTGGTTGAATGGGAGGGTTATGCCCCGGAGGAGAGGTGCTGGGTTCCCGCTAAAGACATCTTGGACCCGGCCCTCATCGCCGACTTTCACCGCCAGCACCCCAGTCAACCAGATATCCGCCCAGGTGGAACACCAGGTGGCGTCCCCAGAGGGGGGGTACTGTCAGGCCCTGATCTGTTTCACCTGTCCTTGTGCTTGTCTCCACCCCCCTCCAGGTGTCGCCCATCTTCCCAATTATCCCCTGTGTATATATACCTGTGTTCTCTGTCTGTTTGTTGCCAGTTCGTCTTGTTCGTTCAAGCTTACCAGCGTTTTTCCTGTCAGCTCCTATTGTTTCCCAGCCTCTCTTTGCTAGTCCTCCCGGTTTTGACCTTTGCTTGTCCTGACCCTGTTACCCGTCCGCCTGACCTCTCTGCCTGACCCTGAGCCTGCCTGCCGTCCTGTACCTTTGCTCACCTCTGGATTACTGAACCCTGCCTACCTTGACCTGTCTTTGCCTGTCCCTGTTACAATAAACTGTGTTACTTCGACAGTATGCATCTGGGTCTTACCTTGATTCCTGAAACCTATAGGGACTGAGTTAATTCAATAAACCAACAATGTCACCTTGAAAAGAATAACCATTTGAGTGACTGGGTTTGAAAATGAAAGTGTTTGAAATCAAGGAGTGAATGGGTCAGGTCAACTTCAAATTATACATCTCCATTTCGCTATACCTCTTTTCTGTTTTTCTCTTTCTTCTCTCTCTCTCTATCCTTCCCTGCTTTCTCTCTCTGTCGGTGGTGAGTGTAACCACATGGTTGAGAGGTGGAATGATAAAAAACTATCTGTTCTGCAGCTCCAGCCTCATAAACAGGGCTTGTCCACTCCTAGGATAAGACAAGGACAAAAGCACTAAGCTGGCAGCCTCCCTGTCTCCTATTCTGAAATTATACAGTACGGAGAACTGCAGCAGGAGTCTCTCTCTTCATCTCTTCTCTCTCTTTCTCCTTCCTCTTTCTCTCTTCACCTCTACCTACATGTACAAATTACCTCTAACTTGTACGCCCGCACACTGACTAGGTACCGGTACCCCCTGTATATAGCCTCGTTATTGTTGTGTTATTGTGTTACTTTTTATAATGTTTTACTTTATTATATTTGGTAAATATTTTCTTAACTCTTCTTGAACTGCACTGTTGGTTAAGGGCTTGTAAGCATTTCACGGTAAGGTCTACACTTGTATTCAGCGCATATGAAAATTAAAGTTTGATTTGAGTACAGGAGAAGAAGAAACATAGAAAGAAAACTAAGAATATTTGCTGCAGAGGAGACTGATTACTTTATTTTACTTAACCTTTAACTAGGCAAGTCAGTTAGGAACAAATTATTATTTACAATGACAACCTACCCTGGCCAAAGCTTGGCTAATTGTGCTCCACCCTATGAGACTCCCAATCACCGCTGATTGTGATAAAGCCTGGAATCGAACCAGGGTCTGCAGTGACACCTCAAGCACTGAGATGCAGTGCCTTAGACCACTGTGCCACTCGGGAGAGTAGAAGAAGAATTATAAGTTTATAAATTTATTTTGTACAATTTTTTTTTTTTTTTTTTTTCAATACAAAAACATCCACATACAAACAACAACATACAGATGGACACAAACATTCACAACATCTTCCCTGGCCAGACCCACCTTCTCACACCCCCATCTCCAGCGCCCGCATCACTCTCTGCCTCAAACTGCACCATTTTGTTTCTCTCTGTTGCACTTTCAACATTTAGATTATACAGCATTTGATCTGTCTACTGTGTTAATGATGGAGGACTGGTTGATTTACAGTTTTTAAGTATAGTTTTTTCAAGATGATTGATGTCCAACACATGCACCCTCATATGGCATGTCTTGCAGGCAGACAAATTAAAAATACATTTACATTGTAACACTTCTCAAAGCCAACTTTCTAATTAAATACAGAACTTTTGGACTTCATAGCATTCCCAGAAGGCTATTGAACTATTGAGCCATTGTTAGTTTTACACTTAAGACATGACTCTGCCATTGTGCTGTAGAATTTGTGAATTTTGTCTGGTGTAAAAGTTTCTATACATTTGTTTAAATTGGATTATGCGTACATTTTTGTTAACTTTAAAATTGTTAATTATTTTCCAACATTCCCTCCATCTTGACGCAATATCAGCTATTTGTTTGTCTTAGTTCCAATTGTTTAAAAATACAGTTGAAGTCGGAAGTTTACATACACCTTAGCCAAACATAGTTTTTCACAATTCCTGACATTTAATCCTAGTAAAAATGCCCTGTCTTAGGTCAGTTAGGATCACCACTTTATTTTAAGAATGTGAAATGTCAGAATAATAGTAGAGAGAATGATTTATTTCAGCTTTTATTTCTTTAACCACATTCCCAGTGGGTTAGAAGTTTACATATACTCAATTAGTTTTTGGTAGCATTGCCTTTAAATTGTTTAACATGGGTCAAACGTTTTGGGTAGCCTTCCACAAGCTTCCCACAATAAGTTGGGTGAATTTTGGCACATTCCTCCTGACAGAGCTTGTCTAACTGAGTCAGGTTTGTAGGCCTCCATGCTCGCACACACTTTTTCAGTTCTGCCGAACAAATGTTCTATAGGATTGAGGTCAGGGCTTTGTGATGGACACTCCAATACCTTGACTTTGTTGTCCTTAAGCCATTTTGCCACAACTTTGGAAGTATGCCTTGGGGTCATTGTCCATTTGGAAGACCCATTTGCGACCAAGCTTTAACTTCCTGACTGATGTCTTGAGATGTTGCTTCAATATATCCACATAATTGTCCTCCTCATGATGCCATCTATTTTCTGAAGTGCACCAGTCCCTCCTGCAGCAAAGCAACCCCACAACATGATGCTGCCACCCCCATGCTTCACAGTTGGGATGGTGTTCTTCGGCTTGCAAGCCTCCCCCTTTTTCCTCCAAACATAACGGTGGTCATTATGGCCAAACAGTTCCATTTTTGTTTCATCAGACCAGAGGACATTTCAACAAAAAGTATGATCTTTGTCCCCATGTGCAGTTGCAAACCGTAGTCTAGCTTTTTTTATGGCGGTTTTGGAGCAGTGGCTTCTTCCTTGCTGAGCAGCCTTTCAGGTTATGTCGATATAGGACTCGTTTTACTGTGGATATAGATACTTTTGTACCCGTTTCCTCCAGCATATTCACAAGGTCCTTTGCTGTTGTTCTGATTTGCACTTTTCGCACCAAAGTACGTTAATTTCTAGGAGACAGAATGCGTCTCAATCCTCAGCGGTATGACGGTTGCGTGGTCCCATGGTGTTTATACTTGAGTACTATTGTTTGTACAGATGAATGTGGTACCTTCAGGTGTTTGGAAATTGCTCCCAAGGATGCAGCGGACTTGTGGAGGTCTACAAATGTTTTCTGATGTCTTGGCTGATTTGTTTTGATTTTCCCTTGTGAAGAGGCACTGAGTTTGAAGGTAGACCTTGAAATACATCCACAGATACACCTCCAATCGACTCAAATCATGTCAATTAGCCTATCAGAAGCTTCTAAAGCCATGACATCATTTTCTGGAATTTTCCAAGCTGTTTAACCTCTTACATCTACACGTTCCGCTAGCGGAACGTCTGCTCCAATATCCAATGATGGGCGGGGCGCGAAATACAAACTCCTCTAAAATCCGAAAACTTCCATTTTTCAAACATATGACTATTTTACACTTCCGGTGATTTTACTAAATTACTCACGATAAACGTTCACAAAAAGCATAACAATTATTTTAAGAATTATAGATACAGAACTCCTCTATGCACTCGATATGTCCGATTTTAAAATAGCTTTTCGGATGAAGCACATTTTGCAAGAATCTAAGTACATAGCCCAGCCATCACGGGCTAGCTATTTAGACACCCAACCAGTTTAGCCTTCACCAAAATCACATTTCCTATAAGAAAAATGTTCTTACCTTGCTTGTTCTTCGTCAGAATGCAGTCCCAGGACTTCTACTTCAATAACAAATGTAGGTTTGGTCCCAAATAATCCATCGTTATGTTCCATCAAGACGTTTTGTTAGTGCGTTCTAGACACTATCCCAACGCTAAATCTCGGCCACGAGCATGACGCAGAATGTGACAAAAAAAAATTTAATATTCCATTACCGTACTTCGAAGCATGTCAACCGCTGTTTAAAACCAATTTTTATGCAATTTATCTCGTAGAAAAGCGATAATATTCCGACCGGGAATCTGCCTGTCTGTATACTGAGGGAAAAACCGAAAGCCAGGGGCGGGGCGGGTCGCGAGCGTAAGGCTTAGTCCACTGAGTGACCACTTAGCTTTTGCTCTCCTTTGTTTCAGCCAGGGCTTTGAATTATGTCATTCCTGTTTTTCCCGGGCTCTGAGACTCCATTGGAGACGTGGGAAGTGTCACGTAACAGCAGAGATCCTTAGTTTTTGGGAGAGATGTCAAACAAAGAAAATAAAAGGTCTGACAGGGTACTTCCTGAACAGAAGCATCTCAGGTTTTTGCCTGCCATAGGAGTTCTGTTATACTCACAGACACCATTCAAACAGTTTCAGAAACTGTGGAGTGTTTTCTCTCCAAAGCTAATAATTATATGCATATTCTAGTTTCTGGGCAGGAATAATAATCAGATTAAATCGGGTATGTTTTTTATCCAGCCGTGAAAATACTGCCCCCTAGCCATAAGAGGTTAACCTCTCTGGGACATGTAAACACTAACGTGGGACACTCTGGGACATGTGGGATGCTCTGGGACACACTATTCAACAGCCAGTGAAATAGCAGGGCGGCAAATTCAAAACAACAAAAATCTCATAATTTAAATTTCTCAAACATACAACTATTATATCCCATTTTAAAGATACACTTCTCGTTAATCCAACCACATTGTCCGATTTCAAAAAGGCTTTACGGCGAAAGCATAACATTAGATTATGTTAGGACAGCGCCGAGACAAGAAAAACCACACAGCCATTTTCCAAGCAAGGAGATGCGTCACAAAAACCAGAGATACAGCTAAAATGAATCACCAACCTTTGATGATCTTCATCAGATAACACTCCCAGGACTCAATGTTACACAATACATATATGTTTTGTTCGATAAAGTTCCTATTTATATCCCAAAACCCCATTTTACATTGGCGCGTGATGTTCAGAAAATGTTTTGCCTCCCAAAACTTCCAGTGATTGAGCACATCACTTTACAAAAATACTCATCATAAACGTTGATGAATTTACAACAGTTATTGAAAGAATTATAGATACACTTTTCCTTAATGCAACCGTTGTGTCAGATTTCAAAACAGCTTTACGGCGAAAGCACATTGTTCAATATTCTGAGTACAGAGCTCAGCCATCAAAGCAAGCTATACAGTTACCCGCAAAGTTCTGGAGTCAACAAAACGCTGAAATAGTATTATAAATCTTCACTTACCTATGCTGATCTTCGTCGGAATGCACTCCCAGGACTCCCACTTCCACAAGACATGTTTGTTTTATTCAATAAACTCCATATTTATGTCCAAATACCTCCATTTTGTTCGCGCGTTTAGATCACTATTCCAAAGGCATAATGCACGAGCGCAAAACCCGAGACGAACAGTCAAAAAGTTCCATTACTGTTTGTAGAAACATGTCAAACGATGTTTACAATCAAACCTTAGGGTCTTTTTATCATAAATATTCAATAATATTCCAACCGGACAATAGCATATTCATTACAGAGGAAAAAGAAGGAACGGCGCGCCTGCGTGACTGCGCAGTAAACAACTCATTGGCATCAGGCAGTTCACTTGTTGAGTGAGCTCTTATTCTCTCCCCAGTAACAGTAGAAGCATGAAACAAGGTTCTAAAGACTGTTGACATCTAGTGGAAGCCTTAGGAAGTGCAAAATGACCCCACAGACACTGTAGTTTGGATAGGCAATCACTTGAAAAACTACAAACTACTTCCTGGTTGGATTTTTTCTCAGGTTTTTGCCTGCCATATGAGTTCTGTTATACTCACAGAGATCATTCAAACAGTTTTAGAAACTGCAGAGTGTGTTCTATCCAAATCTACTAATAATATGCATATCCTACCTTCTGGGCCCGAGTAGCAAGCAGTTTAATTTGGGCACATTATTCATCTGAATTTCCGAATACTGCCCTCTGTCACCAAGAAGTTAACCACACATATATTTTATAATGTTGTATGTTTTTCCCCCAACATCACTTTCCATCAATTTGTATAGCATGCCAAATTGAGTAAAACACTTTTTTGAAATCAACAAAGCAAGAGACGAAATTGCCTTTGTTTTGGTTTGTGTGTCTCTCTCTGTGTCTCTATCTATCGCTCTCTGTCTCTATCTATCTCTATCTATCTCTCCCTTTCTCTCTGTCTCTCTCTCAAATCAAATGAAATTGTATTGGTCACATACGCATGGTTAGCAGATGTTAATGCGAGTGTAGCGAAATGCTTGTGCTTCTAGTTCCTACAGTGCAGTAATATCTAACAAGTATTCTAACAATTCCCAACAACTACCTAATACACACATATCTAAAGGGGTGAATGAGAATATGTATATATAAATATATGGATGAGCGATGGCCGAGCGGCATAGGCAAGGTGCTATAGATGGTATAAAATATAGTATATACAGTACATATGATATGAGTAATGTAAACAACATTAAAGTGGCATTGTTTACCGTGACTAGTGATCCATTTATTAAAGTGGCCAGTGATTGGGTCTCAGTGTAGGCAGCAGCCTCTCTGAGTTAGTGATTGCTGTTTAGCAGTCTGATGGCCTTGAGATAGAAGCTGTTTTCAGTCTCTCGGTCCCAGCTTTCATGCACCTGTACTTACCTCTCTCTCTCTCTCTCTCTCTCTCTCTCTCTCTCTCTCTCTCTCTCTCTCTCTCTCTCTCTCTCTCTCTCTCTCTCTCTCTCTCTCTCTCTCTCTCTCTCTCTCTCTCTCTCTCTCTCTCTGGTTGAGGTTGTTAATCATGTGAAAGTAGGCACAGCTGGGCCTCTCGTAATCAGAGAGCCACGGAGAAACAGAGAGGCGAAGAGATTAGTGATTCAACATTATCTTTTTTGCCAAGTGAGATAAATCAACATCATCTACTGCAATAAACAACGCAATTACAATTAACAGCCACATTCTAAAACAGTTACCTGAACATTCTCAACCTGCTACATTCTAAAACAGTTACCTGAACATTCTCAATACTACATTCTAAAACAGTTACCTGAACATTCTCAATACTACATTCTAAAACAGTTACCTGAACATTCTCAACCTGCTACATTCTAAAACAGTTACCTGAACATTCTCAATACTACATTCTAAAACAGTTACCTGAACATTCTCAATACTACATTCTAAAACAGTTACCTGAACATTCTCAACCTGCTACATTCTAAAACAGTTACCTGAACATTCTCAATACTACATTCTAAAACAGTTGCCTGAACATTCTCAATACTACATTCTAAAACAGTTACCTGAACATTCTCAATACTACATTCTAAAACAGTTACCTGAACATTCTCAATACTACATTCTAAAACAGTTACCTGAACATTCTCAATACTACATTCTAAAACAGTTGCCTGAACATTCTCAACCTGCTACATTCTAACCCAGTCGTGTTATCTAACTGTTAACGGTTACCGGTTAGCCTCATGCCTCAGGCTAAGAGTACCAATACGCACAATATCATGGCCTCAGAAGCATTGTTGCTTTATCGACACATAGAGGGAGATTGTAAAGAACTTATTACACAGTAGTTAGTGACATTGGAAAAAAAGATACATTCTCAAGCTGTCTCTGTGCATTTGAGAAGCATGTTCCTAGTGACAGAGGCTACACCCGACAGCAGACAGGGAATCTGTACGTATAACTTCCATCTCTGTTATCAACTCTTCATGGTGAAAACAAAATGGCGCTGAGAACGCTCCTATGTTAGCTGAATTTGCTCCTACAGTAAATGCATTTAGTTAGCGTTAACAAGTCTTGTATACATGCCATTTACAGAGCCCTTTTTTACAACAGCATTTGTTTCAGAGTGCTTATACAGGAACCGATGAACAACTCAGGGTTCCATGGCCGCAGGCAGAACAGCAGACTTAAGGCATCAGCTGGCGGGTAGCCGAACCGAACGAGTGTGCACGCATACTCCCTTAAAACACCTTGGCTTGAAAAACTGTCTTCCCTGTGGCTCAGTTGGTAGAGCATGGTGTGTGCAACACCAGAGTTGTGGGTTCGATTCCCACGGGGGGCCAGTACAAAAAAAATGCATGAAATGTATGTATTCACTACTGTAAGTTGCTCTGGATAAGAGTGTCTGCTAAATGACTAAAATGAAAAAATGTAAATGTAGAAAAAAGAGGCAATAGTACTGTTTGTCCATTTTGAGATGCCATAGCTAGTATACACTTCTTCAAAATAGTCCAAATTAATCTAAGATAGCTCAAGAAATCTGTCATTAGTTTTGACGTTTTTGCCGTGGAGATCTTTGTTGTGCAATTTTACATCTAACTAAGATGTTTGTTGCAGTATTTCTCAATGAAAAAATGCATGAAAAACAAGTAATCTCACGTTGAATGACAACAAAGACTTTATTGAAGAGTCCCTACTGTTGACCAATCACTGACGATGGGGCGTAGACTTCGGCTAAAGAACTTCGGCTTGCCTCCAGAAAAACATTGCTATGCCCGAACAGCCCAAAAAAAGTCCAAAACAAACAAAAATGTAATCATAACACAGTATATGCACGACCTCAACCAAACTGTTTCGTCTGGGAAGCATGCACCTTGACTGTCATGCGTATATACATTTTGTATGCATAGGTGGCCTAAGGAATCAAACCCTGTATCCTGTGGTGGCAAGAGCCATACTTTACCAACTGAACTACAGCTGGAAATGTTTCTGCTATTGGGGCGGCAGGCAGCCTAGTGGTTAGAGTGTTGGGCCAGTAACCAAAAGGTTGCTAGATCAAATTCCTGAGCTGACAAGGTAGAAATCTGTTGTTCTGCCCCTGAACAACCCACTGTTCCTAGGCTGTCATTGAAGATAATGAAATTTAATTTATCACATGCAGATGTTAATGCGAGTGTAGTGAAATGCTTGTTCTTCTAGTTCCAACACTGCATTAATATCTAACAATTCCGAACAACTACCTACAACACAGAAATCAAACAAGTAATCTAACAATTCCCCACCAACTACCTAATACACACAAATCTGTAGATGGTATAAAATACAGTATATACATGTGATATGAGTAACGTAAGATATAAAAACATTATTAAAGTGGAATTATTTAAAATGCCATTGTTTAAAGTGACTAGCGATCCATTTATTAAAGTGTCCAGTGATTGGGTCTCAGTGTAGGCAGCAGCCTCTCTGAGTTAGTGATGGCTATTTAACAGTCTGATGGCCTTGAGATAGAAGCTGTTTTTCAGTCTCTCAGTCCCAGCTAGGATGCACCTGTACTGACCTCGCCTTCTGGATGGTAGCGGTGTGAACAGGCAGTGGCTCGGGTGGTTGTTGTCTTGACGATCATTTTGGCCTTCCTGTGCCATTGGGTGCCGTAGGTGTCATGGAGTGCAGGTAGTTTGCCCCCGGTGATGTGTTGTACAGACCGCACCACCCTCTGGAGAGCCTTGCGGTTGTGTGCAGTGCAGTTGCCGTACCAGGCTGTGATACAGCCTGACAAGATGCTCTCGATTGTGCATCTGTAAAAGTTAGTCAGGGTTTTAGGTGACAAGCCAAATTTCTTCAGCCTCCTGAGGTTTAAGAGGCGCTGTTGCGCCTTCTTCACTACACTGTCTGTGAGGGTGGACCATTGCAGTTTGTCTGTGATGTGTACACCCAGGAACTTAAAACTTTCCACCTTCTCCACTGCGGTCCCATCGATGTGAACAGGAAGTTGCTCCCTCTGCTGTTTCCTGAAGTCCACGATCATCTTGTTTGTTTTGTTGACGTTGAGTGAGAGGTTGTTTTCCTGACACCACTCTCCGAGTGCCTTCACCTCCTCCCTGTAGGCTGTCTCATCGTTGTTGGTTATCAAGCTCACTACTGTTGTGTCGTCTTCAAACTTGATGATTGAGTTGGAGGCGTGTGTGGCCACGCATTCGTGGGTGAACAGGGAGTACAGGACAGGGCTGAGAACGCATCCTTGTGTGGCTTCAAGGTTTAGGATCAGAGGGGTGGAGATTTTGTTTTCTACCTTCACCACCTGGGGACAGCCCGTCAGGAAGTCCAAGACCCAGTTGCACAGGGCGGTGTTGAGACCGAGGCCCTCCAGCTTGATGATGAGTTTGGAGGGTACTATGGTGCTGAATGCTGAGCTGTAGTCAATGAACAGCATTCTTACATAGGTATTATTTTTGTCCAGATGGGATAGGGCAGTGTGCAGTGAATGGCGATTGCGTCATCTGTGGACCTGTTGGGGTGGTATGCAAATGCATTTTCCTCAGGTTTTTGACCTGCCAAATCAGTTCTGTTATACTCACAGACATTAACTTTAGAGTGTTTTCTATCCAAATCTACCGATTATATGCATATCCTAGCTTCTGGGCCTGAGTATCAGGCAGTTTAATTTGGGCACGCATTTCATCCAAAATTCCGAATGCTGCCTCCTACCCTAGTGAAGTTAACACGTTTAAATGTTTTATTCACTTCACTTCTCACTGAGACTGAGAGGGGGGGGCGCTAACTTTGTTAGCAAGCCGCGACGGTGGTACTCTATTATCCTCAAAGCAGGCAAGCACACACACAAACACATGCACAGACACGCACACACACACACACACACACAGCAGAGAGTAATGAGTAGAAATAGTTTGTAAACTATTCTAACCAGGAACAACAGAGATACAATGACGCGAAGGATTTTTTCTATTTAGGAATAACTTGTAATTTGGAATTAATTATGAAAATGTATAATTGTCAACAATGTTTTTTATTTATTTACAATAAACATGATGTCTAGCGTTTTATTGACAATAAACATGATGTCTAGCGTTTTATTTACAATGAACATGATGTCTAGCGTTTTATTGACAATGAACATGATGTCTAGCGTTTTATTGACAATGAACATGATGTCTAGCGTTTTATTTACAATGAACATGATGTCTAGCGTTTTATTTACAATGAACATGATGTCTAGCGTTTTATTGACAATGAACATGATGTCTAGCGTTTTATTGACAATGAACATGTCTAGCGTTTTATTGACAATGAACATGTCTAGCGTTTTATTGACAATGAACATGATGTCTAGCGTTTTATTTACAATGAACATGATGTCTAGCGTTTTATTGACAATGAACATGATGTCTAGCGTTTTATTGACAATGAACATGATGTCTAGCGTTTTATTGACAATGAACATGATGTCTAGCGTTTTATTGACAATAAACATGATGTCTAGCGTTTTATTGACAATGAACAGTGCCAGAGGAAGCAGAAATCTGTCAGACATGAAAGATAAACTTCTGTCTCACGTACTACAGCTAACACACGTCTAGCGACAACCTCAGAACGAATGTAGTCAACGCTGGCACCTTCTGATGTCGACCACAAGCAGTGTTTAGCACACTGCCTTTGCATGGATGAAGTCATCACAGGATCAATTACCTACAATCAGACTCACGCATTGGACAGCAGCTGTGCTACAGCCTTTTATCTAGTCCACTTACTCACAGGCCTATGTAGCCTATTCTCCTGCAGTGAATCTTTCATTTGGAAGGCAGGTAGTCTAGCCACTAAGAGTGTTGGGCCAGTAACTGAAAGGTCGCTGGTTAGAATCCCTGAGTTGGCAAGGTGGAAAAATCAGCTGTTCGTTCTGCCCTTGAGCGAGACAGTTAACTCCCAACAATTACTCCCCAGACGTTGATAAATGCACCTCTCTGATTACACATTTCGGTTGAAGGCATTCTGTTGTGCGACTGACTAGTGTCACCCAGTTTCCACCTCAGTAGCTGTCTGCCTGAATCTCTAAGAACAGATTCATGAAAGTATAACTACCTCAGTATCTCTAGGAGCAGGTCAGAACACCTCAGTGGCTTACTGTCTGTCTGCCTCCCAGCTACACCTACCTCTCTGTACTATCAATAATTCCTTATCTAAATACAGCCAGGGGAACTGTGGGAAACAGCTTAGGCTTCCAACTTACCAACTCAGACATAAACAGGTGTGTGTGTGTGTGTGTGTGTGTGTGTGTGTGTGTGTGTGTGTGTGTGTGTGTGTGTGTGTGTGTGTGTGTGTGGAGAGACAGAGAGAGTGAGAGACAGACAGACAGACAGACAGACAGACAGACAGACAGACAGACAGACAGAGACAGACAGACAGAGAGACAGACAGAGAGAGAGACAGACAGACAAACAGACAGACAGAGACAGACAGACAGACAGACAGACAGACAGACAGACAGACAGACAATAGAGGAGAGACTTATAGCGACAGACTGAGGGATAATTCAGCTGCAGCAATGAACCCAACTAGCCATGACAGGACCATCTCCAGCTAACGCACATGCACACGCACACACATACACACACATACGCACACACATACATGCATACGCACACATGCACACACGCATGCACACACACGCACGCAAGCACACAGAATGTGACAAGGAAAGTGGTCCCAAAATAACAGAACAATTACCTTGTCTCAGCCAGTCTAAAAGCCTGTCATAACAACACAGCACTCTCAGAACCAATTCACTTTCAGAACCAGGACGCTTCTAGACCCAAAACGCTATTAGAACAAAAAGTGTTAAATTCGAACCAGGGTGATGTCAGAACCAAGGGACAGATTTTCCAAGCATTTCACTTTACACATTATGCACCTGTTTATTTTGGTGTGGGGTAAAACATAAATTATTCAAATGTATTTAAACAGGGATATCCCATTGAGAACAAGGCCTCTTTTACAAGGGAGCCCAGCACACAATCATACACATTCACAATATTTACATTTACAATGCAATAAAAACATACTTTTCTTAAATTGCTTGTAAATATTGTAACTAACAAAACACGATCATGTAAGACAAACACATTCCACAGTAAAAAACTGTCCTAGCGGCACCAAAACATCCAACTTTAGAGAGTTCTGGAGATCATTCCACAAGTAAGGTGCAAAAAGACTTAACACAGACCTATCTAACTCGGTGGAGACAGATCTATCTAACTCAGTGGAGACAGACCTATCTAACTCAGTGGAGACAGACCTATCTAACTCGGTGGAGACAGACCTATCTAACTCGGTGGAGACAGACCTATCTAACTCGGTGGAGACAGACCTATCTAACTCGGTGGAGACAGACCTATCTAACTCGGTGGAGACAGACCTATCTAACTCGGTGGAGACAGACCTATCTAACTCGGTGGAGACAGACCTATCTAACTCGGTGGAGACAGACCTATCTAACTCGGTGGAGACAGACCTATCTAACTCGGTGGAGACAGACCTATCTAACTCGGTGGAGACAGACCTATCTAACTCAGTGGAGACAGACCTATCTAACTCAGTGGAGACAGACCTATCTAACTCGGTGGAGACAGACCCATCTAACTCGGTGGAGACAGACCTATCTAACTCGGTGGAGACAGACCTATCTAACTCGGTGGAGACAGACCTATCTAACTCGGTGGAGACAGACCTATCTAACTCGGTGGAGACAGACCTATCTAACTCGGTGGAGACAGACCTATCTAACTCGGTGGAGACAGACCTATCTAACTCGGTGGAGACAGACCTATCTAACTCGGTGGAGACAGACCTATCTAACTCGGTGGAGACAGACCTATCTAACTCAGTGGAGACAGACCTATCTAACTCAGTGGAGACAGACCTATCTAACTCAGTGGAGACAGACCTATCTAACTCGGTGGAGACAGACCTATCTAACTCGGTGGAGACAGATCAGTGGTGGCTGGTGGGAGGATGTATAGGAGGACGGGCTCATTGTAATGTCTGGAATGGATTAAATGGAACGGTATCAAAAACATGAAACATATGGAAACCACATGTTTGACTCAGTTCCATTAATTCCATTCCAGCTGTTATACTGAGCCGTCCTCCTATAGCTCCTCCCACCAGCCTCCACTGAGAAAGATCTACCTAACTCAGTGGAGACGGAAGGAATCTCCGGAGTTAGCTATCTCTGTGATCGGGTCTGGTGACTCGTATGTCTTTAATGTAACACTGAAGTAAGGTAAGGTGTACGTTTTCACAAGAGGGCTTTATAAACGAAAAGAGATCATTGCATTGATCTGCAAGATTTAGGAGAGGACCAGCCTGCTTTCTGATACAGAACACAGTGATGTGTACTGAACCTACCACACACCCCCTTATCCCTACCCAGGTCTTCTCAGATGACCCGCTGGATCTCCTCCATGCTGCTCTGTGGTGGTCTGCTGTGCAGCACCTTCAGGTTGAAGGTGTACTTCCTCAGTTAGGAGGTTATTCCAGGACTCACAGATGTTGGCCCTCCTTTATGAAGGTCCATGTTGGCACTGCACAGGTCACACAGGCTCTGGGCTGACCAATGGTGCAGCTGCAGGAGGGAGAGGATATATATATATATATATATATATATATATATATATATATATATATATATATATATATATATGCATACACTGCTCAAAAAAATAAAGGGAACACTTAAACAACACAATGTAACTCCAAGTCAATCACACTTCTGTGAAATCAAACTGTCCACTTAGGAAGCAACACTGATAGACAATAAATTTCACATGCTGTTGTGCAAATGGAATAGACAACATGTGGAAATTATAGGCAATTAGCAAGACACCCCCAATAAAGGAGTGGTTCTGCAGGTGGGGACCACAGACCACTTCTCAGTTCCTATGCTTCCTGGCTGATGTTTTGGTCACTTTTGAATGCTGGCGGTGCTTTCACTCTAGTGGTAGCATGAGCAGGACCGCTACCTCCGCCTTTGTGCAAGGAGGAGCAAGAGAAGCACTGCCAGAGCCCTGCAAAATGACCTCCAGCAGGCCACAAATATGCATGTGTCTGCTCAAACGGTCAGAAACAGACTCCATGAGGGTGGTATGAGCGCCCGACGTCCACAGGTGGGGGTTGTGCTTACAGCCCAACACCGTGCAGGACGTTTGGCATTTGCCAGAGAACACCAAGATTGGCAAATTCGCCACTGGCGCCCTGTGCTCTTCACAGATGAAAGCAGGTTCACACTGAGCACGTGACAGATGTGACAGAGTCTGGAGACGCCGTGGAGAACGTTCTGCTGCCTGCAACATCCTCCAGCATGACCGGTTTGGCGGTGGGTCAGTCATGGTGTGGGGTGGCATTTCTTTGGGGGGACGCACAGCCCTCCATGTGCTCGCCAGAGGTAGCCTGACTGCCATTAGGTACCGAGATGAGATCCTCAGACCCCTTGTGAGACCATATGCTGGTGCGGTTGGCCCTGGGTTCCTCCTAATGCAAGACAATGCTAGACCTCATGTGGCTGGAGTGTGTCAGCAGTTCCTGCAAGAGGAAGGCGTTGATGCTATGGACTGGCCTGCCCGTTCACCAGACATGAATCCAATTGAGCACATCTGGGACATCATGTCTCGCTCCATCCACCAACGCCACGTTGCACCACAGACTGTCCAGGAGTTGGCGGATGCTTTAGTCCAGGTCTGGGAGGAGATCCCTCAGGAGACCATCTGCCACCTCATCAGGAGCATGCCCAGGCATTGTAGGGAGATCATACAGGCACGTGGAGGCCACACACACTACTGAGCCTCATTTTGACTTGTTTTAAGGACATTACATCAAAGTTGGATCAGCCTGTAGTGTGGTTTTCCACTTTAATTTTGAGTGGGACTCCAAATCCAGACCTCCATGGGTTGATAAATTGGATTTCCATTGATTATTTTTGTGTGATTTTGTTGTCAGCACATTCAACTATGTAAAGAAAAAAGTATTTAATAAGATTATTTATTTCATTCAGATCTAGGATGTGTTGTTTAAGTGTTCCCTTTTTGAGCAGTATATATACAGTTGAAGTCGGAAGTTTACATACACTTAGGTTGGAGTCATTAAAACTAGTTTTTCAACCTCTCCACAAATTTCTTGTTAACAAACTATAGTTTTGGGAAGTCGGTTAGGACATCTACTTTGTGCATGACTCAAGTCATTTTTCCAACAATTGTTTACAGATAGATTATTTCACTTATAATTCACGTATCACAATTCCAGTGGGTCAGAAGTTTACAGACACAAAGTTGACTGTGCCTTTAAACAGCATGGAAAATTCCAGAAAATGATGACATGGCTTTAGAAGCTTCTGATAGGCTAATTGACATAATTTCAGTCAATTGGATGTGTACCTGTGGATGTATTTCAAGGCAGTGCCTCTTTACTTGACATCATGGGAAAATCAAAAGATATCAGCCAAGACCTCAGAAAAAAATTGTAGACCTCCACAAGTCTGGTTCATCCTTGGGAGCAATTTCGAAACGCCTGAAGGTACCACGTTCATCTGTACAAACAATAGTACGCAAGTTTGTGGACATATTGAAGCAACATCTCAAGACATAAGTCAGGAAGTTAAGCTTGATCGCAAATGGGTCTTCCAAATGGACAATGACCCCAAGCATACTCCCAAAGTTGTGGCAAAATGCCTCAAGGACAACAAAGTCAAGGTATTGGAGTGTCCATCACAGAGCCCTGACCTCAATCCTATGGAACATTTGTGGGCAGAACTGAAAAAGCGTGTATGAGCAAGGAGGCCTACAAACCTGACTCAGTTACACCAGGTCTGTCAGGAGAAATGGGCCAAAATTCACCCAACTTATTGTGGGAAGCTTGTGGAAGGCTACCAAAAACGTTTGACCCATGTTAAACAATTTAAAGTCAATGCTACCAAATACTAATTGAGTATATGTAAACTTCTAACCCACTGGGAATGTGGTTAAAGAAATAAAAGCTGAAATAAATATTTCTCTCTGCTATTATTCTGACATTTCAAATTCTTAAAATAAAATGGTAATCTTAACTAACCTAAAACAGGGAATTTTTACTCTGATTTTTTTATTTTTTTATTTCACCTTTATTTAACCAGGTAGGCAAGTTGAGAACAAGTTCTCATTTACAATTGCGACCTGGCCAAGATAAAGCAAAGCAGTTCGACAACATACAACAACACAGAGTTACACATGGAGTAAACAACATACAGTCAATAATACAGTAGAAAAAAAAATAAGACTATATACAATGTGAGCAAATGATGTGAGATAAGGGAGGTAAAAGCAAAAAAATGCCATGGTGGCAAAGTAAATAAAGTATAGCAAGAAAAACACTGGAATGGTAGATTTGTAGTTTGAAGAAAGTTCAAAGTTCTAATATAAATAATATGGTGCAAAGGAGCTAAATAAATAAAATAAATAAATACAGTAGGGGAAGAGGTAGTAGTTTGGGCTAAATTATAGATGGGCTATGTACAGGTGCAGTGATCTGTGAGCTGCTCTGACAGCTGGTGCTTAAAGCTAGTGAGGGAGATAAGTGTTTCCAATTTCAATAGATTTTTGTAGTTCGTTCCAGTCGTTGGCAGCAGAGAACTGGAAGGAGAGACGACCAAAGGAGGAGTTGGCTTTAGGGGTGACCAGAGAGATATACCTGCTGGAGCGCGTGCTACAGGTGGGTGCTGCTATGGTGACCAGTGAGCAGAGATAAGGGGGGACTTTACCTAGCAGGGACTTGTAGATGACCTGGAGCCAATGTGTTTGGCGACGATTATGAAGTGAAGGCCAGCCAACGAGAGCATACAGATCGCAGTGGTGGGTTGTATATGGGGCTTTGGTGACAAAACGGATGGCACTGTGATAGACTGCATCCAGCTTGTTGAGTAGGGTATTGGAGGCTATTTTGTAAATGACATCGCCGAAGTCGAGGATTGGTAGGATGGTCAGTTTTACGAGGGTATGTTTGGCAGCATGAGTGAAGGATGCTTTGTTGCGAAATAGGAAGCCAATTCTAGATTTCACTTTGGATTGGAGATGATTGATGTGAGTCTGGAAGGAGAGTTTACAGTCTAACCAGACACCTAGGTATTTGTAGTTGTCCACAAATTCTAAGTTAGAACCGTCCAGAGAAGTTATGCTGGATGGGCGGGCAGGTGCAGGCAGCGATCGGTTGAAGAGCATGCATTTAGTTTTACTTGTGTTTAGGAGCAGTTGGAGGCCACGGAAGGAGAGTTGAATGGCATTGAAGCTCGTCTGGAGGGTTGTTAACACAGTGTCCAAAGAAGGGCCAGAAGTATACAGAATGGTGTCGTCTGCGTAGAGGTGGATCAGAGATTCACCAGCAGCAAGAGCGACATCATTTATGTATACAGAGAAAAGAGTTGGCCCAAGAATTGAACCCTGTGGTACCCCCATAGAGACTGCCAGAGGTCCAGACAGTAGGCCCTCCGATTTGACACACTGAACTTGACACACTGAACTGATTAAATGTCATGAATTGTGAAAACTGAGTTTAAATGTATTTGGCTAAGGTGTATGTAAACTTCTGACTTTAACTGAATATATAACAATAGATGCCATTTAGCAGATACAATTATCTAAAGAGACTTACAGTCATGCATGCACACGTGTTACGCATGGGTGGTCCCGGGAATCGAACCAACTATCCAAACGCCATGAGGACCAATAGATGTCTCTGTAATGATCAGTTTGGCAAGTAGTTGACTACTCATCATCGTCGTCGTCATAGTCACCATCATCATCATTATCGTCATCTACTTCATCATCATTGTCATAGTCACCATCATCTTCATCATCATCATCGTCATAGTTACCATCATGATGATCATTGTCAGCAACAACATCATGGTTATCAAAACAGACTGAGTACCGACACACACACACACACACACACACACACACACACACACACATACATACACACAAACACATATACACACACACACACATATACACTAATAAACACACCCACACACACACATAAACACACACACACAAACACACACACACACACACATAAACATACCCACACACACATAAACACACCCACACACATGCACACAAACACACACACATACACACACACACACACACACACACCTACACACACATACACACACAAACACACACACACACACACACAAACACACACATACATACACACTTTAGCATATTATCTCCCAAGCACATTGTTGCATCTGAAGGGCCATTAAGTAGAACGTGTGTGTGTGTGTGTGTCTGTGTGTCTGTGTGTGTGTGTGTGTGTGTGTGTGTTGATGTGTGTGTGTGGGTGTGTGTGTGTGTGTGTGTGTGTTTATGTGTGTATGTGTGTCTGTGTGTGTGTGTGTGTGTGTGTTTATGTGTGTGTGGGTGGGTGTGTGTGTGTGTGTTTATGTGTGTATGTGTGGGTGTGTGTGTGTGTGTGTGTACGTGAACCAGCTGGTGGAGTTGATAATGCTTATTGAGTGTATCTCTCCTGGGACCAGTGTAATTACAGGGGCGTGAAATGAGCTCCCTTTAACCTTGCCAAAAACACACATCCCCCTCTACCCTTCTCTACCTTTCTGTACCCCTCTGTACCCCTCTGCACCCCTCTATACCCCTCTGCAGTCCTCCCTAACCCCCTAACCCTCCATGGGATCACTCTACATCGGCACCGTCTGGGAACACAGGCTTTCCCATCTGCTAGCATCAGCCATCAGATAACATCAGCATGGCTTCCAGTGTTTCAGCCGTGTGTGTGTGTGTGTGTGTGTGTGTGTGTGTGTGTGTGTGTGTGTGTGCGTGCGTGCGTGCGTGCGTGCGTCCATGTGCGCGCAACAGACAGATCCACTCGAGGCAGGCCATGAAGAGAGTGATCACTTCACTGTGGAACCAAAACCAATACAAGCTGTTTCACCCCAAACACTCAACACATTCAGAGGCAGGTACTGAGGAGGACAAGAGAGGAGGAGAGAGGAGGATGACAGAGGAGGAGGAGAGACGAAGGGAGAGGAGGAGGAGGAGAGAGGAAGAGAGAGGATGAGAGGAGAGGAGAGGAGGAGAGAGGAAGAGAGAGGATGAGGAGGAGAGAGGAAGAGAGAGGAGAAGAGAGGAAGGGAGAGGAAGGGAGAGGAGGAGAGAGGAAGAGAGAGGATGAGAGGAGAGGAGAGGAGGAGAGAGGAAGAGAGAGGAAGAGAGGAGAGGAGAGGAGGAGGAGAGGAGAGAGAGAGGAAGGGGGAGGAGAGAAGAGAAGTGAATGACAGAGGAGGAGGAGAGAGGTGGATGGATTAGGAGAGAGGAAGGGAGAGGAGGAGGAGGAGAGAGGAGGATGACAGAGGAGGAGAGAGGAAGCGAGAGGAGGGGAGAGGAGAGAGGAAGAGAGAGGAGGAGTGGAGAGAGGAGGAGAGAGGAAGCGAGAGGAGGAGAGAGGAAGGGAGAGGAGGAGAGAGGAAGGGAGAAGTGGAGAGAGGAGGAGAGGAGGAAGCGAGAGGAGGAGAGAGGAGGAGAGAGGAAGGGGGAGGGAGGAAGGGGGAGGAGGAGGAAGGAAGGGGGAGGAGGAGGAGGAAAGGGGGAGGAGGAGGAAGGAAGGGGGAGGAGGAGAGAGGAAGGAGAAGAGGAGAGAGAGGAGGAGTGGAGAGAGGAGGAGAGAGGAAGCGAGAGGAGGAGTGGAGAGAGGAGGAGAGAGGAAGCGAGAGGAGGAGAGAGGAGGAGTGGAGAGAGGAGGAGAGAGGAAGCGAGAGGAGGAGTGGAGAGAGGAGGAGAGAGGAAGGGGGACGAGATGTTAGTAAAATTCCTGAACTAAGTGTTTTCATCATTCTAGATCACAGCTGGTAGCAACAAGAAGAAGCACTGTGATGTGTGTGGACCCAAGAAGGACAGGAAGACACAGAACACATGCATCAAGTGCAATAAATACATTTGCATCACACTCACAGTAAAACTCTGTCCCTCATGTGGTGTGTAGACTGGCCTTAATTTGTGTTCAGTGGGGCTCATTTATCATTTCCATAAAATACTGTATGTAAAATTTGTCCTTCCAATTTGTTCAGTTCCAAAGCAATAAACATCAATAGTGATGAAAACCTTTTTTCATCTATATTTTTTCAAGATAAACATGATTTATTCCACCCATGTCTTTATAATAATTGATATTTGTTTTTACAAAAATCCAATTTTATTTGTAAAAAATGAATAGCGCTTTTATTGATAAACGTGATCTAGCAGAGGTAAATGACAAATATTAACCATGTATACTGTCTATATTAACCATGTATACTGTCTATATTAACCATGTATACTGTCTATATTAACCATGTATACTGTCTATATTAACCATCTATACTGTCTATATTAACCATGTATACTGTCTATATTAACCATGTATACTGTCTATATTAACCATGTATACTGTCTATATTAACCATGTATACTGTCTATATTAACCATCTATACTGTCTATATTAACCATGTATACTGTCTATATTAACCATGTATACTGTCTATATTAACCATGTATACTGTCTATATTAACCATGTATACTGTCTATATTAACCATGTATACTGTCTATATTAACCATGTATACTGTCTAATATTAACCATGTATACTGTCTATATTAACCATGTATACTGTCTATATTAACCATGTATACTGTCTAATATTAACCATGTATACTGTCTATATTAACCATGTATAATGTATATATTAACCATGTATACTGTCTATATTAACCATGTATACTGTCTATATTGACCATGTATACTGTCTATATTAACCATGTATACTGTCTAATATTAACCATGTATACTGTCTATATTAACCATGTATAATGTATATATTAACCATGTATACTGTCTAATATTAACCATGTATACTGTCTATATTAACCATGTATACTGTCTATATTAACCATCTATACTGTCTATATTGACCATCTATACTGTCTATATTCACCATGTATAATGTATATATTAACCATGTATCCTGTCTATATTAACCATGTATACTGTCTAATATTAACCATCTATACTGTCTATATTGACCATGTATACTGTCTATATTAACCATGTATACTGTCTATATTGACCATGTACACTGTCTATATTGACCATGTATACTGTCTATATTAACCATGTATACTGTCTATATTGACCATGTATACTGTCTATATTAACCATGTATACTGTCTATATTGACCATGTATACTGTCTATATTAACCATGTATACTGTCTATATTGACCATGCTTTCTATATTGACCATGTATACTGTCTATATTGACCATGCTTTCTATATTGACCATGTATACTGTCTATATTGACCATGCTTTCTGTATTGACCATGTATACTGTCTATATTGACCATGCTTTCTGTATTGACCATGTATACTGTCTATATTAACCATGTATACTGTCTATATTAACCATGTATACTGTCTATATTAACCATGTATGCTGTCTATATTAACCATGTATACTGTCTATATTGACCATGTATACTGTCTATATTAACCATGTTTTCTGTCTATATTAACCATGTATACTGTCTATATTAACCATGTATACTGTCTAATATTAACCATGTATACTGTCTATATTAAACATTTATACTGTCTATATTAACCATGTATACTGTCTATATTAACCATGTATACTGTCTATATTAACCATGTATCCTGTCTATATTAACCATGTTTACTGTCTATATTGACCATGTATACTGTCTATATTGACCATCTATACTGTCTATAATAACCATGTATACTGTCTATATTAACCATGTTTACTGTCTATATTGACCATATATACTGTCTATATTAACCATGTATACTGTCTATATTGACCATGTATACTGTCTATATTTTCGTGACAAAAAAATTAAAAATATTCCATTACCGTACTTCGAAGCATGTCAAACGCTGTTTAAAATCAATTTTTATGCGATTTTTCTCGTAAAATAGCGATAATATTCCAACCGGGAGACGTTGTATCCGTTCAAACACTGAAAGTAAAACATGGAGTCGTCACATGCATGTGAGCGCCAGTTCTCAGAAGTACCACTCTCCAAAACTCCTACTGTTTTTCGCCCAGAGACTGCAGAGTTATCATTCAACATTCTGGCGCCTTCTGAGAGCCAATGAAAGCCTTAGAAAATGTCACGTTACAGCAGAGATCCTGTATTTTCGATAAAGAGGCTAAATAAGGACAAGAAATGGTCAGACAGGGCACTTCCCGTATAGAATCTTCTCAGGTTTTGGCCTGCCATATGAGTTCTGTTATACTCACAGACACCATTCAAACAGTTTTAGAAACGTTAGGGTGTTTTCCATCCAAATCTACTAATTATATGCATATTCTAGTTTCTGGGCAGGAGTAATAACCAGATTAAATCGGTTACGTTTTTTATCTGGCCGTGAAAATACTGCCCCCTATCCCAAACAGGTTAAAAACCCTATTTTTTTCACGTTGCATTGAAGACCTCAGCAATGTCCCCAGCCCTGCTCTGTCGTTAGCACAGACCACAGGACTTATCTGAAGAGCTGCCTGCGATGCCCAGTGGTCTGAAGGTACGATGGTTAATCATTTGTCTAATGTAGTCTTTATACACCAAACAGATTATCAACCAGGCCACTGTGGCTCCATTACACCAATGGGAGAGTGGTGTGTGTGTGTGGGGGGGGGGGGGGGGGGGCTTGTATTTCTAGGCATGTGTATCAGAAATCCCCCACAAGGATAGTAAATCAAGGGAAAGGCTATTTGGCTGCTGCAAATTAGAGGGGGAGTTGGAGGGGAGAAAGAGAAAGAGGGGGAGACAGGGGGACAGAGTGACCGAGGGAGAGACGGAGGGGAGAGGGAGAAAGAGGAGGAAATGGGAGAAAGGGGTCACAAGGAGAAAGAGGGGGAGACAGGGAGAAAGTGTGTGTGTGTGTGTGTGTGTGTGTGTGTGTGTGTGTGTGTGTGTGTGTGGAATACACAACAAGCCTCCGTGTTTCTGCCCTCACAGATCCAAAAGAGGCTTAGCAAAAATGAAGTCCCTTCAAATCAGTAGGCTCTTCACACCTAACATTATCCTTACAGATGTAAGGTGTGATCAGAAAGAGAGGAAAAGAGGTCAGAGAGAAGCCAGGGTGAAGACAGTACTAACAACCAGACTGGAGGAGGTCAGAGAGAAGCCAGGGTAAAGACAGTACTAACAACCAGACTGGAGGAGGTCAGAGAGAAGCCAGGGTAAAGACAGTACTAACAACCTGACTGGAGGAGGTCAGAGAGAAGCCAGGGTAAAGACAGTACTAACAACCAGACTGCAGGAGGTCAGACAGAAGCCAGGTTAAAGACAGTACTAACAACCAGAAGTCTAGGTCCAAGAGTCTTCTAAACAGCTTCTACCCCAAAGCCATAAGACTCCTGAACAGCTTCTACCCCCCAAGCCATAAGACTCCTGAACAGCTTCTACCCACTAAGCCATAAGACTCCTGAACAGCTTCTACCCCCTAAGCCATAAGACTCCTGAACAGCTTCTACCCCCTAAGCCATAAGACTCCTGAACAGTTTCTACCCCAAAGCCATAACACTCCTGAACATTTAATCTAATAGCTACCCAGACTATTTGCATTGCCCACCCCCACCTCCCCTCTTTTACGCCGCTGCTACTCACTGTTATTATCTATGCATAGTCACTTTATTAACTCTACCTACATGTACATATTACCTCAATTACCTCGACTAACCGGTGCCACCGCACATTGACTATGTAACGTTACCCACAGTATATATTCTCGCTATTGTTATTTTACTGTTGCTCTTTAATTACTTGTTTGTTCCTTTTATTTCTTATACTTATTCATATTTTTTCTCCAAAAAGTACGATCTTTGTCCCCATGTGCAGTTGCAAACCGTAGTCTAGCTTTTTTATGGCGGTTTTGGAGCAGTGGCTTCTTCCTTGCTGAGCGGCCTTTCAGGTTATGTCGATATAGGACTCGTTTTACTGTGGATATAGATACTTTTGTACATGTTTCCCCCAGCATCTTCACAAGGTCCTTTGCTGTTGTTCTGGGATTGATTTGCACTTTTCGCACCAAAGTACGTTCATCTCTAGGAGACAGAACGCGTCTCCTTCCTGAGCGGTATGACGGCTGCGTGGACCCATGGTGTTTATACTTGCGTACTATTGTTTGTACAGATGAACGTGGTACCTTCAGGGGTTTGGAAATTGCTCCCAAGGATGAACCAGACTTGTGGAGGTCTACAATTTTAATTCTGAGGTCTTGGCTGATTTCTTTTGATTTTCCCATGATGTCAAGCAAAGAGGCACTGAGTTTGAAGGTAGGCCTTGAAATACATTCACAGGTACACCTCCAATTGACTCAAATGATGTCATTTAGCCTATCAGAAGCTTCTAAAGCCATGGCATCATTTTTTTGGACACTGTGTTAACTAACCTCCAAATGAGCTTCAATGCCATACAACACTCCTTCCGTGGCCTCCAACTGCTCTTAAACGCTAGTAAAACTAAATGCTTGCTTTTCAACCGTTCGCTGCCCGCACCCGCCCGCCCGACTAGCATCACTACTCTGGACGGTTCTGACTTAGAATATGTGGACAACTACAAATACCTAGGTGTCTGGCTAGACTGTAAACTCTCCTTCCAGACTCAAATTAAACAACTCCAATCCAAAATTAAATCTAGAATCGGCTTCCTATTTCGCAACAAAGCCTCCTTCACTCACGCCGCCAAACATACCCTCGTAAAACTGACTATCCTACCGATCCTCGACTTCGGCGATGTCATTTACAAAATAGCTTCCAATACTCTACTCAGCAAACTGGATGCAGTCTATCACAGTGCCATCCGTTTTGTCACCAAAGCCCCTTATACCACCCACCACTGCGACCTGTACGCTCTAGTCGGCCAATGACTGGAACGAATTGCAAAAATCGCTGAAGCTGGAGACTTACATTTACCTCACTAACTTTAAACATCAGCTATCTGAGCAGCTAACCGATCGCTGCAGCTGTACACAGCCCATCTGTATATAGCCCATCCAACTACCTACCTCATTCCCATATTGTTTTTATTTACTTTTCTACTCTTCTTGCACACCAGTATTTCTACTTGCACATCATCATCTGCTCATCTATCACTCCAGTGTTCATTTGCTAAATTGTAATTACTCCGCTACTATGGCCTATTTATTGCCTTACCTCCTCACGCCATTTGCACACACTGTATTCAGACTTAGTTTTTTTTCTATTGTGTTATTGACTGTACGCATGTTTATCCCATGTGTAACTCTGTGTTGTTGTTTGTGTCGCACTGCTTTACTTTATCTTGGCCAGGTCGCAGTTGTAAATGAGAACTTGTTCTCAACTAGCCTACCTGGTTAAATAAAGTTGAAATAATATAAAAAATTTAAAAATCCAAGAAGCTCAACTGGTATGTAAATGCTTACACTAAATGCTTACACTAAATGCTTACACTAAATGCTTACACTCAGATTTAGATGCACTATTGTAAAGTGGTTGTTCCACTGGATATCATAAGGCGAATGCACCAATTTGTAAGTCGCAATTTGTAAGTCGCTCTGGATAAGAGCGTCTGCTAAATGACTTAAATGTAATGTATGTAAATGTAAATATATCTATTAGATTCATCTGAAAGCTCTCTTGCTCTAAACATTTTTTTTGTAGATCTAGTGGCTAAATTGGCTAAATATACACAAAATCTTGCACACACCTACCAACCCACACACCCAACCATATACTTTCTCACGTTGGACCACTATGGCTCCCGAGTGGTGCAGCAGTCTAAGGCACTGCATCACAGTGCTAGAGGTGTCACTACAGTCCCTGGTTCGATCCTGGGCTGTATCACAACCGACTGTGATCTGGAGTCCCATAGGGCGGCGCGCAATTGTCCGGGTTAGGGGAGGGTTTGACCAAGGTAGGCCGTCATTGTAAAATAAGAATTTGTTCTAAACTGACTTGCCTAGTTAAATAAAAATACATAACAAGTTCTACATTGATAATCACCTAATGTATACTGATGCCTTTTAAACTGCAGCGCTTCGCTCTTTCTGTGATGGTGAAAAAAATTCAACTAATAGCCATGAATGTCAGATGTGAAAAAACTAAGTGGAGAGAAGGAGGGAGAAAGATAGGGGAGCGAGAGAGGGGGGAGAGAGAGAGAGAGGAGAGGAGAAGAAAGGAACAGCAGTGATTCTACTGGGAGTGTCAGATCATTTCATGCTCTGTGTTTTATTGTCATGCAGTCATGCATCAGTAACTCCAGCGCCGCTTTACGACCCGCACACAGGGTGACACACACACCTAGCTCATAATGTACCAGCAGAGAACCTGCTAGTGTTACAACAGGTTACAGACACACGTGAAGGTGTGAGGTATCTGCTCGGCCTAAAGGAGAGCCAGATGTAGAGGTAGAGAAAGGAAGGAAGGAAGAGGTAACTGACAGAGAGATGAGAAGAGAGAAAGAGAGAGAGGTGGAAAGATGAGGTAACTGACAGAGAGATGAGAAGAGAGAAAGAGAGAGAGGTGGAAAGATGAGGTAACTGACAGAGAGATGAGAAGAGAGAAAGAGAAAGAGAGAGAGGTGGAAAGATTAGGTAACTGACAGAGAGATGAGAAGAGAGAAAGAGAGAGAGGTGGAAAGATTAGGTAACTGACAGAGAGATGAGAAGAGAGAAAGAGAGAGAGGTGGAAAGATTAGGTAAACTGACATAGAGGTGAGAAGAGAGAGAGATGAAAATTGCAGAAAGACAGAAAGAAAAACAAAGAGAGAGTTAGGTAAGGCCTTAGGTATCAGATTTGTCTCTCTTTCCCTCTGTGTGACATAAAGTGTCACAGGGGCCTCCTTAGTTTTCTCTACAGTCCCCTAGTGTTTATCCTGTCACGGTGACGCTCAATAACGTTCATATGGATATACAATATAATGAGCATCCCCATTTAAATCACAATTAGGGCCATTTCACCAAGTCTAGCAGCTAGTAGAACTACATCCATCATCATTCTCCTCTCCTCTCTCCACTCTCTTCCCTCTCTTAGAAATGTACTTTTAATGGAGTTGGGAGAATAGACTTCAAATAGTAAGAAATAGCAATACACTGCCATGGTGTGTTTCTGAAATATAATTAGCAACAACCTAATACTTTTTAAGATATGAAACACATAGCTCATGCAAGTCTAAGCCATTACATTAGAAAATATGTTATTTTCTTTCTTTACGCTGTGAATGAACGTGTTAAGAGAACACCAACAGTGTTTTAATAATGTAATGCTAGTGTAGGTATTGTTTAGGACCCCTGGACCTGTCTCTCTCTCTTCTACGGTTAAAATGCTTCTTCCATCCTGGCTGAACAACAGACATTAAACTGTGTTAATCGCAAGCTGCATGAATTACACAATCTCTCAACAGGAGAAGCTTCAGAAGGAGCGCTCACAAATACTTTTCATTATTGCAGGAAATCCCTTCCCTTTTCAATTTACAAGCGCACCAACAAAGGAAGTTGTCAGAATTAATTCAACATCAGCTAAGGAATGCATGCAACATACTAGCTCGGCCCCACAAAGTTCTACACACCTGCAATACAAAACAAAAACATGTCATGTAACATAGACCTATTCATTAACGACGCCCTACAACATCAGCCCCAGGTTTCCATAGGAGCACTCAATAGCCCAGGCAGATCGCTTAAGAGTGACTTCGAAATTGGACGTCTTTCCATGTCCTGAGGACATCAGTAGATGCCTTCAAAAACCGTCCACTAGAAGCAACAGTGAGCGCTATTACCGTCAACAATTCAAATCAAAGTTTGCTTGGGTTTTGCAAGGTGGGGTTGGCAGATGGGCATAATCCTAATCTGTAAAATGATATGCAAATATCTGCCTTTTCTAAAGCCTTCTCTCTGCTATCTCCATGATCAATCATCAACTCTCAGGGTGGGGACAGAGTGCACTGTTCTACATTGATATATAGCCCTGTACGGTGCATTCGGAAAGTATTCATTTTGTTACATTACAGATTTATTCTAAAATTGATTCAATTGTTTTTTTTCCCCTCATCAATCAACGCCCATAATGACGAAGCAAAAACAGGGTTATATACATTTTTGCAAATGTATAAAAAAGTTTAAAAAATGAAATGTAACATTTACATAAGTATTCAGACCCTTTACTCAGTACTGTGTTGTAGCACCTTTGGCAGCGATTACAGCATTGAGTCTTCTTGGGTATGATGCTACAAACTTGGCACACCTGTATTTGAGGAGTTTCTCCCATTCTTCTCTGTAGATCCTCTCAAGCTCTGTCAGGTTGGATGGGGAGCGTCGCTGCACAACTATATTCAGGTCTCTCCAGAGATGTTAGATCGAGTTCAAGTCAGGGCTCTGGCTGGGCCACTCAAGGACATTCAGAGACTTGTCCCGAAGCCACTCATGCGTTGTCTTGGCTGTGTTCTTGGGGTCATTGTTCTGTTGGAAGGTGAATCTTTGACCCAGTCTGAGGTCCTGAGCCCTCTAGAGCAGGTTTTCATCAAGGATCTCTCTGTATTTTTCTCCGTTCATCTTTCCCTCGATCCTGACTAGTCTCCCAGTCCCTGCCACTGAAAAACATCCCCACAGCAAGATGCTACCACCACCATGCTTCACTGTAGGGATGGTGCCAGGTTTCCACCAGACGTGACGCTTTGCATTCAGACCAAAGAGTTCAATATTGGTTTCATTAGACCAGAGAATCTTGTTTCTCATGGTCTGAGAGCCCTTTAGGTGCCTTTTGGCAAACTCCAAGCAGGCTGTCATATTATTCAAGCATGTCATTACAAAGATGAAGATAAGGACAACAAAACTTATTTCAGTGAACTGTTAAAAGCGAGGAAGGAATGAAGCAACCATAAAGAGAGAAAGAGGAAGTAGGCTAATACGCCCGTCGCACATCATTTGGGGAAATATTATGAGAGGTATATATGCGTCAACTTACTAATTATGAAAATGTAAAGTACACACTATTATATTTCAAAATGAAAATACAATTTGCTAGCCCTCAATTTTAACTTCGTAGGCTCCAGGTCCTGCACCAGCATTGCATGTTCTCTCCCAGCTTCATGGTTTGAACGAGGTACAAAATTCCAGTCCATATAACAAAGTATAGACCTAACACAATACCATACACCAATACAGCTCACACTCAAAAAAGATATTAGCCCATTGGAGCTTTTTTCCTTTATTTAGCTGAGGGAGTACGGCTACATCTATTATCGGCTTTTACGGTTTTCTGTCGTGCATAATGTGCAGTGGCCTATACAGTATATCGTAGGCTGTGTCTTGGATAATGTCACAATTATTTAAGGCTTGGACTCATACAAATGTCTTTAATGTAAGGCTCCTAAAATTATTTTTCCTGCTGATCAAAAGCTCTAATCAAATCCAGAGATATAAATAAACTGCGTAAATACTAGTTTACCTGTCAAATATAAACCTTAACACACACCCCACACACACACACACACACACACCCACCCCACACCCCCCCCCCCCCCCCCACACACACACACACACCCCACACACACACACACACACACACAACAATACTAAATAAACACACACACTCACACACACACCACACACAAAGATCTGTCTCCTCTAAAGTAAAGGGTCAGAGCTCCAACGATCCATTGTCTGATATATTCATTAAATGTTCTGATTCTGTTATCAAGTGGATGTCACCGTCCTTCCCATCTCCAGCCTAGGACACAGTCTAGTACCCAGCCCAAGACCCAGTCTAGTACCCAGCCTAGGACCCAGCCCAAGACCCAGGCCAGGACCCAGGCCAGGACACAGCCTCGAACCCAGTCTAGAACCCAGCCCAGGACCCAGCCTAGGACCCAGCCTAGAACCCAGCCTAGAATCCAGCCCAGGACCCAGGCCAGGACACAGCCTAGAACCCAGCCTCGAACCCAGTCTAGAACCCAGCCCAGGACCCAGCCTAGGACCTAGCCTAGAACCCAGCCTAGAATCCAGCCCAGGACCCAGGCCAGGACACAGCCTAGAACCCAGGCTAGCACCCAGGCCAAGACCCAGGCCAGGACACAGCCTCGAACCCAGTCTAGAACCCAGCCCAGGACCCAGCCTCGGACCCAGGCAGGGAGCGAGCGATGAGGTAAGAATGATACAGTCATGCTGCGTCCCAAATAACACCCATAGGACTCTGGTCAAAAGTAGTGGACTTTATAAGGAACAGGCTGCCATTTCAGACACAGGCGGACAGAGTCTGGTTCCAGGAAAAGAACCTCTCGAAGCTGAGATCTGGACATAATGTATTATGATGGAAAGAGCATGAATGTGAGGATTTAAGATGCAGATTTTTTGGGGGGTAAAAAGCTTAACAAATGCTAATTGTGTGTGATTCATTCTGCACTGGGGGGGGGGACACCCTACACGTTTCTGTTCACACATGGTTTCAATGGAATCGCAAGGCAGCATTTTATTTCTGTACCAAAACAGAGAAAACCACATATTCTGACTCTCTCCTTCTGTCCAACAGTTTACTGTAGCTAGCGCCTGCTAGAGTTGGTTTTCACTTCCTGTTCTTTTCACTACTGTAAGGACTGAAATGAGCTTTTGAGACAGTTTTTAACTGAATCCATAATATATTTCTGCATAAATATGAAAAAAAGTGTGAAAACTAACAAGAAACACACATTTACACTGTGACATTAATCTAACAATATCCTAGGAAAGAAAACATCACAATGCTGATGTTTCTGCTTCCGCGAATGTATGGACCGATCAACGACTACAGCCCGAGGGGAAACAGGTCTGGTCTACAGCAGAGCACTGACACACTACAATATATACTATAAAATATTCATCATGTTCATGTTGAGGAACTGTCCGTCCCTCTCCAATGTTTACTGACTGCGGCTGTCTTTACATTTTATAATTAAGCAATAAGGCCCGAGGGGGTGTGGTATATGGCCAATATACCACGGCCAACTGCTGTTCTTATCCATGATGCAACGCGAAGTGCCTGGATACTTCCCTTAGCCGTGGTATATTGGTCATATACCACAAACTCCCAGAGGTGCCTTATTGCTGCTATTATAAACTGGTTATCAACGTAATTAGAGCAGTAAAAATAAATGTTTTGTTATACCCATGGTATACGGTCTGATATACCACGGCTGTCAGCCAATCAGCATTCAGGGCTCGAACTACCCAGTTCATACAGTTTTTTTACAATCACTTTGGCACTAATTTCGGAACCTTGATGTCATTTTTCAAAACTCTAGACACAATACTCACAACCAATGATCAAAATGCAAATTTTTCTAAACTCTAACACTTTTTCCAATTGCTTAGATACAATACACATAAAGCTAAGATCATTTGTTCATTAAACTAAAATCACCTGTTCAAAATGACACAACTTAACATCAAAGTATTACCATTTCAAAATGCAATTCACACATTACATCTGAGATGACTGTCTATTAATTTCATTACAATGATCTAACTATCAATTGATACAACTTCTCAAAATGATAAGTAACTGTTGCATTACTCTTAATGCATAGTTTTATGGAAACTGACGAACAATATTCCATGTTTAAATCATGAAAGTTTCAGCATAAAGTTTCTTCTTTTTCTATGGTCCCATGTACCACTTTTCCAGACCATGTTTTCAGATTTAACATTACTGTACACTCATCAGCCACTTTATTAGGTGCACCGATCTAGTACAGGGTAGGACCCCCTTTTGCCTCCACAACAGCCTGAATTATTCATGGTGTTGTACATTAAGAGATGCCATTCTGCACACCACTGTTTTAAACAGCTGTTATTTGAGCATTTGTGGCCTTTCTGTTAGCTTGAATGAGTCTGGACATTCTCCTCTGACCTCTCTCATTAACAAGGTGTTTTTGCCCACAGAAATGTGTTTTGTTTATCGCACCATTCTCTGTAAAGTCTAGAGACTGTAGTGTGTAAAAATCCCAGGAAGGCAGCTGTTTCTGAGATGCTGGAATCACCATGTGTGGCATCATCAATCCAACCACGGTCAAAGTTGCTTAGATTACTCACCATGCCTGTTCTAATGTTTGGTCGAACAACATCAAAAGCTCTCTATTCTATATATTCTATATATTGAGTTGCAGGCAGCCACCTGTTTCTCTGTTTGAATGTAACCTTTCTTGATGAGCTAAATCAGATCTGTATAGCTGATGGCATGACCTATGTCATTGTGTGGGATATTGTCAGGTTCCACCATGCTCAAATGGTGCAAGCATGGTTTCAGGCCCAACCACAATTTACCACCCTGTACTTACCACCATACTCTCCATTCCTTAACCCGATTGAGGCATTTTTCTCCACATGGAGGTGGAAGGTATACGATAGGCACCCTCACGAACAAGCCGCCCTTTTCCAGGTCATGGATGACGCATGCAATGACATCACGGCAGACCAGTGTCAGGCCTGGATTCGCCATGCCCAAGGATTCTTCCGAAGATGTTTGGCTGATGAAAACATCCATTGTGATGTGGATGAGAAGCTATGGCCAAATCCACAAGACAGGTTTGATGGAAATATAGAAGTACAGTAATCAATCCTTTGTTTAGCTTTTTACAGTAAGCCAGGTGAGGAACACTGCAGTTGATGTTTTACTGTAGTTTTTTCATTAATTTCATTACAATGATCTAACTATCAATTGATACAACTTCTCAAAATGATAAGTAACTGTTGCATTACTCTTAATGCATAGTTTTATGGAAACTGACGAACAATATTCCATGTTTAAATCATGAAAGTTTCAGCATAAAGTTTCTTCTTTTTCTATGGTCCCATGTACCACTTTTCCAGACCATGTTTTCAGATTTAACATTACTGTACACTCATCAGCCACTTTATTAGGTGCACCGATCTAGTACAGGGTAGGACCCCCTTTTGCCTCCACAACAGCCTGAATTATTCATGGTGTTGTACATTAAGAGATGCCATTCTGCACACCACTGTTTTAAACAGCTGTTATTTGAGCATTTGTGGCCTTTCTGTTAGCTTGAATGAGTCTGGACATTCTCCTCTGACCTCTCTCATTAACAAGGTGTTTTTGCCCACAGAAATGTGTTTTGTTTATCGCACCATTCTCTGTAAAGTCTAGAGACTGTAGTGTGTAAAAATCCCAGGAAGGCAGCTGTTTCTGAGATGCTGGAATCACCATGTGTGGCATCATCAATCCAACCACGGTCAAAGTTGCTTAGATTACTCACCATGCCTGTTCTAATGTTTGGTCGAACAACATCAAAAGCTCTCTATTCTATATATTCTATATATTGAGTTGCAGGCAGCCACCTGTTTCTCTGTTTGAATGTAACCTTTCTTGATGAGCTAAATCAGATCTGTATAGCTGATGGCATGACCTATGTCATTGTGTGGGATATTGTCAGGTTCCACCATGCTCAAATGGTGCAAGCATGGTTTCAGGCCCAACCACAATTTACCACCCTGTACTTACCACCATACTCTCCATTCCTTAACCCGATTGAGGCATTTTTCTCCACATGGAGGTGGAAGGTATACGATAGGCACCCTCACGAACAAGCCGCCCTTTTCCAGGTCATGGATGACGCATGCAATGACATCACGGCAGACCAGTGTCAGGCCTGGATTCGCCATGCCCAAGGATTCTTCCGAAGATGTTTGGCTGATGAAAACATCCATTGTGATGTGGATGAGAAGCTATGGCCAAATCCACAAGACAGGTTTGATGGAAATATAGAAGTACAGTAATCAATCCTTTGTTTAGCTTTTTACAGTAAGCCAGGTGAGGAACACTGCAGTTGATGTTTTACTGTAGTTTTTTTCTTTTTTTTGTAGCTAATTATTTTTGCTTTGATTTAAAGAAACCTATGTTGTGATTTTATTGTATTTCATCAATAAATGTCATATTTTGTTCAATGATTCCACTGTGTCGGTAGTATTCTCTCTACTAGTCCTTTTACAGTGATGTATTTACGTGTAGTAGCATAATGAAACGTGTCACATATTTTGTACTACAATATTTAATGATTGTACTGTCACGAATCCCACCGAAGGTGGCTCCCCTGCCTGCTCGGGCGGCGCTCGGCGGTCGTCGTCACCGACCTACTAGCCGCCGCTGATCCCTTTTTCCTTTTCGTTTGGTATGTCTTATTGTTTGCACCTGTTCCTCATTTGGTCTTTTGATTTTGGTTATTTAAGCCTGGTTAGCCCGCCCAGTGTTGTGCGGGATTATTTTAGCGTCAGGTTGTACTTTTGTCGTTGGATGTGCTGGCAATTATTTACTTAATATTGTATACATGCTGTGCACCTGTTTTGGGCACTTGGCAATTTTCCCACGCCGTTTGTGTTGGCGTTGATTCGTGTTGTTTTTTTGTTCAAATAAACACGAAGTTCCGTACCTCTGCTCTCTGCGCCTGACTCCTACCACCACTCCTAGCAACACTGTGACAGAATCCCGCACCAGCTATGGAGTCAGCAGGAGCAGCCTCCCCTCCTCTCCCATCGATGGAGGAACGGGTCCTTCACCATACCACCATCCTCCACCGAATCGGCTCAGCGATGGAGCAGATGATGGAAAGGATGGACCGATGGGAGAGGAGTGGCCTCCCTACCGCATCCCCAGCACCAAATCCCCCTCCACCATCTACCCCTCCACCGACGTCCGGACCCGGAGCCCTACGCCTGGCTCTCCCCAGGGAGTACGATGGAGCGGCGGCTGGGTGCCAGGGGTTCCTGCTACAGTTGGATTTGTACCTGGCTACCGTTCATCCAGCTCCCTCGGGAGAGGAGAGCGTAAGCGTCCTCGTCTCCTGCTTAACGGGACGTGCCCTGGAGTGGGCCAACGCAGTGTGGTATGGCCCAGACTCGGCAAGGGATCACTACCCCGAGTTCACCCACCGTTTCCGGGCCGTGTTCGACCACCCAGCAGAAGGCCGGGCGGCGGGTGAACGGCTGTTCCACCTGCGTCAGGAGACGAGGAGCGCACAGGACTTTGCTCTGGAGTTCCGGACCTTAGCTGCTGGAGCGGGGTGGAACGACAGGGCCCTGATGGACCACTATCGGTGTAGCCTCCGGGAGGACGTCCGCCGTGAGCTAGCCTGTCGGGACACTACCCTGTCACTAGATGAACTGATCGACATGTCCATTCGTCTCGACAATCTGCTGGCTGCGCGCGGGCGTCCAGACGGGGCCCTGTTGGTTCCACCTCCAGGTCCTCCAGCTCCCATACCTATGGAGCTAGGGGGGGCCGTGTCCAGGGGAACCGGAGGAGGAGGCTCCCCTTGTCCCCAGTGTGGTCGGAGAGGACACACTACCGACCGGTGCTGGGGGAGCTCCTCTGGGAATCGGGATGGCAGGCGGAGCACTCCTCGTCCATCTCAGGTGAGTAAGCACCAACCTCACCCAGAGCCCCCTGTTGGTCACATGTTCGTTTTAGTAACTTTCCCCTTGTTTTCTCCCTCTTTCCAGCATAAGGCGCTAGTCGATTCAGGCGCAGCTGGAAACTTTATGGATCGTGGGCTCGCATTAAGGCTAGGGATTCCCCTGGTGTCGTTGGACCAACCTTTCCCCGTGCACTCCTTAGATAGCCGACCATTAGGGTCAGGACTGGTCAGGGAGGCCACGGTGCCATTGGACATGGTAACGCAGGGGGGATCATGGGGAACGGATTAGTCTCTTCCTCATTGATTCTCCTGCGTTTCCAGTGGTGCTGGGGATTCCCTGGCTGGCCAATCACAATCCCAATATTTTGTGGAGACAGGGGGCTCTCAGAGGGTGGTCAGAGGAGTGCTCAGGCAGGTGCAAGGGAGTTTCCATCGGTGCAACGACGGTGGAGAGTCCAGACCAGGTTTCCACAGTGCGCATTCCCTCAGAATATGCCGATTTGGCTATCGCCTTCTGTAAAAAGAGGGCGACCCGATTACCACCTCATCGACGAGGGGATTGCGTGATAAATCTCCAGGTAAACGCTGCACTTCCCAGGAGTCATGTGTACCCATTGTCACAGGAGGAGACGTTGGCTATGGAGACATATGTCACGGAATCTCTGAGACAGGGGTATATACGGCTCTCCATGTCACCCGTCTCCTCAAGTTTCTTTTTCGTGAAGAAAAAGGATGGAGGTTTGCGCCCGTGCATTGATTATAGAGGTCTAAATTCCATCACAGTAGGGTTCAGTTACCCACTACCTCTCATCGCTACGGCGGTGGAATCATTTCACAGCGCACGTTTTTTCACGAAACTGGACCTCAGGAGCGCTTACAATCTGGTGCGTATCCGGGGAGGAGACGAGTGGAAAACCGCATTCAGTACCACATCGGGCCACTATGAGTACCTCGTCATGCCGTACGGGTTAAAGAATGCTCCAGCCGTCTTTCAATCCTTTGTTGACGAGATTCTCAGGGACCTGCACGGGCAGGGGGTGGTGGTGTATATTGACGACATCCTGATTTATTCCGCCACCCGCGCCGCTCATGTCTCCCTGGTGTGCAAGGTGCTTGGGCGACTGCTGGAGAATGACCTGTACGTCAAGGCTGAGAAATGTGAGTTTTTCAAACGAGCCGTTTCCTTCCTGGGGTATCGCATTTCCACCTCGGGGGTGGTGATGGAGGATGACCGCGTTAAAGCCGTGCGTAATTGGCCGACTCCGACCACGTTAAAGGAGGTGCTGCGGTTTTTAGGGTTTGCCAATTACTACCGGAGGTTTATCCGGGGCTTTGGTCAAGTTGCGGCTCCCATTACCTCACTGCTGAAGGGGGGTCCGGCGCGCTTGCGCTGGTCAGCAGAGGCGAACAGAGCGTTCAGTCGCCTGAAGGAGCTGTTTACCGTCGCGCCAGTGCTGGCTCATCCGGATCCCTCTTTGGCATTCATAGTGGAGGTGGACGCGTCCGAGACTGGGGTGGGGGCCGTGCTATCACAGCGCTCGGGCACGCCACCCAAACTCCGCCCGTGCGCTTTCTTTTCTAGGAAGCTAGGGCCGGCGGAGCAGAACTATGAAGTGGGGGACAGGGAGTTGTTAGCTGTGGTCAAGGCTCTGAAGGTGTGGAGACATTGGCTTGAGGGGGCTAAGCACCCTTTCCTCATCTGGACTGACCACCGTAATCTCGAGTACATCCGGGCAGCTAGGAGACTGAATCCGCGTCAGGCCAGGTGGGCCATGTTCTTTACCCGTTTCCGGTTCACGATCTCTTATCGGCCAGGTTCACAGAACACGAAGGCCGACGCACTGTCCCGCCTATATGACACCGAGGAGAGGGCCATCGATCCGGCTCCCATTCTTCCGGCGTCGTGTTTGGTAGCTCCGGTGGTATGGGAGCTGGACGCGGAGATCGAGCGGGCGTTACGGTCAGAACCTGCACCATCGCAGTGTCCGGCAGGTGTTCAGTACGTGCCGCTTGGTCTCCGTGATCGATTGATTCGATGGGCCCATAATCTCCCCTCTTCGGGTCACCCTGGGATCGAGAGGACAGTGCGGAACCTGAGGGGGAAGTACTGGTGGCCCACCTTGGGTAAGGACGTGCGGTTTTATGTTTCCTCCTGCTCGGTGTGCGCTCAGAGCAAGGCTCCTCGACACCTGCCTAGAGGGAAATTACACCCCCTCCCCGTTCCACAGCGGCCGTGGTCACACTTGTCAGTGGACTTCCTCACTGACCTTCCCGTATCTCAGGGGAACACCACTATCCTGGTCGTTGTGGATCGGTTCTCGAAGTCCTGTCGTCTCATCCCGTTGCCCGGTCTCCCTACGGCTCTGCAGACTGCGGAGGCACTGTTTACCCATGTCTTCCGGCACTACGGGGTGCCCGAGGACATCGTTTCTGATCGGGGTCCCCAGTTCACGTCCAGAGTTTGGAGGGCGTTCATGGAACGTTTTGGGGTCTCGGTCAGCCTGACCTCGGGTTTCCACCCCGAGAGTAATGGGCAGGTGGAGAGGGTGAACCAAGAGGTGGGTAGGTTTCTAAGGACGTATTGCCAGGACCGGCCCAGAGAATGGGCGAGATACGTGCCATGGGCAGAAATAGCCAAAATTCTCTACGGCACTCATCAACCAACATGTCACCGTTCCAGTGCGTGTTGGGCTACCAGCCGGTCCTGGCTCCATGGCACCAGAGCCAGACCGAGGCTCCTGCGGTGGAGGATTGGGTGCAGCGCTTGAAGGACACCTGGAGAGCCGTCCAAGACGCACTCAATAAGGCGAGTGGACGGCAGAAGAAGAGCGCTGACCAGCACCGCAGTGAGGCCCCCTGTGTTTGCACCAGGGGATCGAGTCTGGCTCTCGGCTAGAAACCTGCCCCTCCGCTTGCCCTGCCGGAAGCTGGGCCCGCAGTGTGTAGGGCCGTTTAAAGTCCTGAGGAGGATAAACGAGGTGTGTTACCGGTTACAACTTCCATCTTACTACCGTATTAACCCCTCGTTTCATGTGTCTCTCCTCAGGCCGGTGGTGGCTGGTCCCATGCAGGAAGGTGAGGTGCCGGAGGTTCCTCCCCCCCCCGCTGGACATTGGGGGGTCCCCGGCGTATAGGATACGCGCCATTCTGGACTCCAGACTTCGGGGTGGGGGCCTACAGTACCTCGTCAACTGGGAGGGGTACGGCGCGGAGGAGAGGTGCTGGGTACCCAGAAGGGACATTTTGGACCCCCCACTACTGAGGGAGTTCCACCGCCTTCATGGGGATCGCCCTGCGCCTCGTCCTCCGGGTCGCCCTCGAGGTCGGTGGCGGTGCGCTGCGGGAGCCGCACGTCAGGAGGGGGGTACTGTCACGAATCCCACCGAAGGTGGCTCCCCTGCCTGCTCGGCGGCGCTCGCGGTCGTCGTCACCGACCTACTAGCCGCCGCTGATCCCTTTTTCCTTTTCGTTTGGTATGTCTTATTGTTTGCACCTGTTCCTCATTTGGTCTTTTGATTTTGGTTATTTAAGCCTGGTTAGCCCGCCCAGTGTTGTGCGGGATTATTTTAGCGTCAGGTTGTACTTTTGTCGTTGGATGTGCTGGCAATTATTTACTTAATATTGTATACATGCTGTGCACCTGTTTTGGGCACTTGGCAATTTTCCCACGCCGTTTGTGTTGGCGTTGATTCGTGTTGTTTTTTTGTTCAAATAAACACGAAGTTCCGTACCTCTGCTCTCTGCGCCTGACTCCTACCACCACTCCTAGCAACACTGTGACATGTACGAAGAACTACACAGTGAAACTATCGGTATCTTGTGTGTGGGTGATCTAAATGAATGTTCCTATAGTATTTCATGATAAATGAGTTATTTGAACCAATGATTCTGCAAGCGCAATGTTTCTTTAAAGATATGAATGCACAATGCAATGTTTTGAACATTGGACAGCCTGTGTTACAAGTGATGACCGTTTTGAGTTTTGTGTCTAGAGTTTTGAAAAATGACCACAAGGTTCTGAAATTAGTGCCAAAGTGATTGTAAAAAACTGTAATATCTGACATATTATTGTCTACCTATCAAATTGCCCCTTTGGGGATCAATAAAATATAACTGTCACGGAATGGGTTAAGTCATAGTCTGAAGCAGGTATGTATAAGGCTGGATGGTAAAATGACTACTCTGCTACCAGGAACCAGTATGCATCTTCTTCTCTTATACAGAACCCTAAAGATTCCAGCCTCCTATTGGATGACATCCTTTCTATCTTCTCTCGGTTTTCCCCTTCTGTCCGACACATCAGATCCACGGCTCCTTAGGGACAGACAGAGGGCCAGGGATTGGGACAGGCACTCTGTCCCCAGAGACAGGCCTACTGACTGGGATTCCATCCTCCCTGAGATCCCCCGGACACCCCTCCTCCCTGAGATCCCCCGGACACCCCTCCTCCCTGAGATCCCCCGGACACCCCTCCTCCCTGAGATCCCGGGACACCCCTCCTCCCTGAGATCCCCCGGACACCCCTCCTCCCTGAGATCCCCCGGACACCCCTCCTCCCTGAGATCCCCCGGACACCCCTGCTCCCTGAGATCCCCCGGAGACCCGTCCTCCCTGAGATCCCCCGGAGACCCCTCCTCCCTGAGATCCCCCGGACACCCCTCCTCCCTGAGATCCCCCGGACACCCCTCCTCCCTGAGATCCCCCGGACACCCCTCCTCCTTGAGATCCCCCGGACACCCCTCCTCCCTGAGATCCCCCGGACACCCCTCCTCCCTGAGATCCCTCGGACACCCCTCCTCCCTGAGATCCCTCGGACACCCCTCTGACCTGGGAGTTTACCGCATGTCTAGTCTCTGCCGAGGCCTCTTCAACTGTGTGTGTGTGTGTGTGTGTGTGTGTGTGTGTGTGTGTGTCTAGTCTGGCTCCAAACATAGAGTGTTTCATTCTCCACTAACTCTCTTTATTGGACTTCTGACATTAATGGATCGCAGCATCAGGGGTCTGCCATAAGTGCTGACGAATGTGAGCGTCAATCTTGTAAAGGTTATGGTGGAAGTCGTGGCCATCTGCTAAAAGCATTTTAATTAGCCCTCAATCAGCTTATTAATCAACCAGGGATAAAATCAAGTAGATATTGATTATGAAATGAATAATGTCACTCAAACACTAGGTCTAAGTGAGGTTTCTCACCAGGACACACACACACACAGCTACTGTTCAGGCTGCCATTGCCTGTGGTGGAGAAATGAAATGACAGAAACATTCAGTATTTATGTGTGATGTTGGAACTGGGCTTTCTAGCGCTGCTCTGAACGGCGCCGGGCGGCGGGATGCAAATGTTAAACATTCCAATTTCGCTCCGTCAATTCCCCCAAGGATCCCCGGACGCCTGCCCTCAGCCTTGTTGGTGGAAACAGCGTGCCTGAGAGGCCTGTATTTACATATATCCCTCACAACACAACAGGTTAGAGCTGCCTGACCTGCTGCACAATCACAGCACATGCTAACCAAAACAGTCTCTCTCTCTCTCTCTCTCTCTCTCTCTCCTCTCTCTCTCTCTCTCTCTCTCTCTCTCTCTCTCTCTCTCTCTCTCTCTCTCTCTCTCTCTCTCTCTCTCTCTCTCTCTCTCTCAGACTGATGGTGGTCAGTGCTTCTCTCTAGTGTTGAAGAGTGCTAACAGCATGGTCGATGTTTCAATAGTCTTCTCCTGAAAAGGTACTACGTACTCCAGTACTCTGTAAGAAGGTCCGGTCACACAAATTTCCTGGCAAAAGTCCGGATGGATATTGTCCTTTAGCGGTGTAGCAGCAAAAACCCTCACCTCGTGACCCATGCAACCCCAAACTGTTCACACCCCTTGTTGGCAGAGTACATTTTGCAGTTTTAAAGCTAATTTCCTGCAATTCTACACATTTTGCCATGTCTTGTAGGTTCACGTCATATGATACCTAGGGGTCGAGGCCTGATGGAGGATCGAGACCTTTCAGTACAGCAGCTCTACTGTACTACAAGTTACAGCTTCAGCTATAAAGGGTTAAATGAGATGACGTGTTATTAACTGTTTAAACTACTAAAATTACCAATTTACAAATTGTGTATTATGTTGTTATGCCATATGATAGGATCTAAATTCTAGTCTACAGAGTGATAATTTTAAAGGGCATTGCTTAGTGACTTTTGGGGACCTCATTTCCACTACATCTCCCTAATCAACTAAGCCGTACTGAAGCCACATCTTCCGTCCCCAATCTCTCTTGTGAAGATAGGTAAAGTTATCTCAGATCTAAAAAATATTTCCTTAATTTGTGTCACAAAGATCCACTGTACTAGTTGTTCAGGCTCTCGTCTTGTCCCATCTTGATTATTGTCTGGTAATTGTCTTATTGTCTTGTAATTGTCTTATTGTCTGATTATTGTCTGGTAATATGATCATGTGAAGCAAAGAAAGACCAAGCTGAGCAGCAGCTGGCTCAAAACACATAAGCATACCTATCCCTTGACTGCACATACAGAACTAACATCAACATCATGCTTGATGGTCTTTCGTGGTTGAAGGTTGATGAAAGATTTACAACTTCTCTTCTAGTATTTTTAAGAAACGTGTGTGTTTAAAATGCTTTACCATTTGTATAATCAATCTATTTGCATACACTTCAAACAGACAGACATACATACCGAAACCAGATTTAATGCGTTACTCTGTTATGTATAGAGTCATGTCGTCATGGAATGATCTGTTACCAGAGGTTAATCTGTTATGTATAGAGTCATGTCATCATGGAATGATCTGTTACCAGAGGTTACTCTGTTATGTATAGAGTCATGTCATCATGGAATGATCTGTTACCAGAGGTTACTCTGTTATGTATAGAGTCATGTCATCATGGAATGCTCTGCCAGCAGAGTTTACTCTGGAAAAAAGCAAATTTAGCTTAAAAAACAGATTAAAAAAAATATATTGTATCACAGCCTCGCCTCTTTTTAAAGATCAAATTGAACTGTAAACACATTATTATGTACAATCAGAATGTGGACAAGATCAGGGCCAAGGATGCATGTTAACACCAGGTATAAACAAGGCTATATGTTACATTTTCATATAATCTGAACACCTGTTTACAAACTCAGCAACAAACTGAATTGAAAAGGGAAACGTACAGAGAGCAAACGTACACTGAATATACAAAACATTATGAACACCTGCTCTGTCCATGACATACTGTAGACAGACCAGGTGAATCCAGGTAAAACACATGATCCCTTATTGATGTCACCTGTTAAATCCACTTCATTCAGTGTAGATGATTGGGAGGAAACAGGTTAAAGAAGGATTTTTAATCCTTGAGACAATTGAGACATGGATTGTGTATATGTACCATTCAGAAGGTGAATGGGCAAGACAAAATATTTAAGTGCCTTTGAACGGGATATGATAGTAGATGCCAGGCACACCGGTTTGAGTGTGTCAAAAACTGCAACGCTGCTGGGTTTTTCACGCTCAACAGTTTCCTGTGTCTATCAAGAGTGATCCACCACCCAAAGAACATCCAGCCAACTTGACACAACTGTGGGAAGCATTGGAGTCAACATGGGCCAGCATCCCCATGGAATGCTTTTAACACCTTGTAGAGTTCACGCCCTGACAAATTGAGGCTGTTCTGAGGGCAAAAGGGGGTGAAACTCAATATTAGTAATGTGTTCCAAATGTTTGGTATACTCAGTGTATAGTGCACTGCTTTTGACCGGAGCCTTATGGGCCATGGTCAGAGAAGTGCTGTAACGTAGACGCTAAGAGTCGAGAAGCAGGTAAGTAAGTTTAACACAACAAAGAAGAATACAAAACAGGGACACATGAACACTACAGCCTGGGGAATGACCCTAAGGGAGTGTCAGATAAAGGGGAGGTAATGAGTGAGGTAATGGAGTCCAGGTGCGTCTAATGATGAAGCGCAGGTGCGCGTGATGATGGTTCCCAGGATCGGTGGTTAGTAAACCGCTGACGTCGAAACGCTGGAGGGGAGGAGCGGGAGTAGACGTGACAAGTGCACTATATAGGGAATAGGGTGCAATTTGGGAGGGGCCCACAATCCCACTGGACTCAGTCAGTTTCAGGTCTGGATCTGAGGCCTTTCTCCAGAACCAAATCACTCACTCAGAACCAGTTAGACAACACCCTGAGAGGAGGTATACTCAGTTTACAGTATGAATAGTGTTTAAATAGTCTTTTGGTGTCTTTCCTATATATAACTCTTATTTTATTTAAAATGCTTTATTTTGATTTGAATGTATGTTGTTCTTGTCTAGAACTGTTCTGTACGTTGTCATGTATTTGTATGTTTTATGTGGAGCCTAGGAAGAGTAGCTGCTGCATGTGTAATAGCTAATGGGATTCTAATAAACTAAACTCTCTTCAGCCTGAAAGTGAAACGCATGCACACACACACACACACACACACACGCACACACGCACACACACACACACACACACACGCACACACGCACGCACACACACACAGGGTCCAATGCACAGTAAATGACAATTACACTCCCCCCCCGAGCCTTCCAGCCTGCTCATTAATAACTTGAGAGGAAAAGCCAATAGGGCAAATAAAACACTATCCAATACGCAGAGAGGATAAGTCAATCAATTACCAACAAAAGCACTCATCCACCCGGCCAAACGCCCTAATGAATGAACAATGTAATGCAACGTAAATGGGATCATCACAGCTTTTATTTAACCAACTAAAGTAGAACACAGTATTCACCCAGGGTAAAGGAGAAACAACAGAGATGGGACCTTCTACAAGGACAGTCAATAAACCAGCTCAATTCTAGAAGCTGAAACTGATATTACTGTTCCAGGCTGTATCACATCCGGCCGTGATTGGGAGTCCCATAGGGCGGACGGCTGTGATTGGGAGTCCCATAGGGCAGACGGCTGTGATTGGGAGTCCCATAGGGGAGACGGCCGTGATTGGGAGTCCCATAGGGCGGGCGGACGTGATTGGGAGTCCCATAGGGCGGACGGCCGTCATTGTAAATAAGAATTTGTTCTTAAATGACTTGCCTAGTTAAATAAAGGTTAAATAAAGGTTAAATAAAGGTTACACATCACAGTGAGTATGTTTGGTGCTGTCAGCCACAAGAAAAGAAAGATTACTGGACGTAGTGCAGTGCCCACTTTGTTATTGTTTCAACTGTGGATTGGCCCTTTAAGCTTCTCTCTTAGAGGAGTCAACAAGCTGTTAGATATCAAGTAAATGTCCACACCTCAGATCTGGCAAACGCCTCTCCGCCAACACACTAATGATCACACTTATACAGCCAAGTACCTCCCATTCAGCTGAGACTTCCTTTGGTGACAGCCTCCGCCTGCCCTGAGAGTGATACGTCCCACAGAGACATGTCCTAACACCCTACGTCCCACAGAGACACGTCCTAATACCCTACATCCCACAGAGACACGTCCTAACACCATACGTCCCACAGAGACACGTCCTAACACCATACGTCCCACAGAGACATGTCCTAACACCATACGTCCCACAGAGACACGTCCTAAAACCATACGTCCCACAGAGACACGTCCTAAAACCATACGTCCCACAGAGACACGTCCTAACACCCTACGTCCCACAGAGACACGTCCTAACACCATACGTCCCACAGAGACATGTCCTAACACCATACGTCCCACAGAGACACGTCCTAACACCATACGTCCCACAGAGACACGTCCTAACACCATACGTCCCACAGAGACACGTCCTAACACCATACGTCCCACAGAGACACGTCCTAACACCATACGTCCCACAGAGACACGTCCTAAAACCATACGTCCCACAGAGACACGTCCTAAAACCATACGTCCCACAGAGACACGTCCTAAAACCATACGTCCCACAGAGACACGTCCTAAAACCATACGTCCCACAGAGACACGTCCTAACACCATACGTCCCACAGAGACACGTCCTAAAACCATACGTCCCACAGAGACACGTCCTAACACCCTACGTCCCACAGAGACACGTCCTAACACCATACGTCCCACAGAGACACGTCCTAACACCATACGTCCCACAGAGACACGTCCTAACACCATACGTCCCACAGAGACACGTCCTAAAACCATACGTCCCACAGAGACACGTCCTAACACCCTACGTCCCACAGAGACACGTCCTAAAACCATACGTCCCACAGAGACACGTCCTAAAACCATACGTCCCACAGAGACACGTCCTAAAACCATACGTCCCACAGAGACACGTCCTAAAACCATACGTCCCACAGAGACACGTCCTAACACCATACGTCCCACAGAGACACGTCCTAAAACCATACGTCCCACAGAGACACGTCCTAACACCCTACGTCCCACAGAGACACGTCCTAAAACCATACGTCCCACAGAGACACGTCCTAAAACCATACGTCCCACTTGATTTTTCCGTTTCAGAATCTCACTCTAGATCTATCTTTCTTTTCAGAGGCCCTATTTGTTTAAATAGGAGGGTAGCATTACAGTTTTCAGCAGAGGAGCTCAGAGGAGGTACTGTGAGTGGCTTATCTTTGCCCTGAGGAGAAGGTACTGTGTTGAATTAGCATGAAATCCATGTGTGGAGTGAATTGGGTCTTTTTCAAAACAGCCACCTTCAAAATGGCCACCCTGGAAATAGAGAATCCGTCTTGTTTATGTGGCTTCCTTTTCGCAGCCCAGCTGAGATAACACAGGAATCAGCTCTGTTTGTCCTCTCTCTCCATGACCTCACTATGTCTGGGGTTTTTTCCTCCTTCCGCTCTCGTTCGCCCAAGCGGCCCTTTTTTTAAAACATCGCTGATTTTGTGAAGACAAGTGCAACAATGAAACATCTGTGTAACTTTTGGCATGCTCGCTCTCCACCATTTCCTGGTACCTGCATTTCTCATCTCTCGGCGTGGTAACCAAACGTCGCTTCTCTCCACCATCCTACCATCGTCTCCCATCAACATCATTCTCTGTCTGATAGAGTTAAATCTACATGTACAGCTCTTCTTACATCT
>NC_042981.1:7290702-7345702 GCF_901001165.1 Salmo trutta | reverse complement strand
AGGAAGTCTCAATGTTTTGCTCGCCTGAGGTAGAGTATCTCATGATAAGCTGTAGACCACACTATTTACCAAGATAGTTTTCATCTATATTTTTCGTAGCTGTCTATTTACCACAACAAACCGATGCTGGCGCTAAGTCCGCACTCAATGAGCTGTATAAGGGCATAAACAAACAGGAAAATGCTCATCCAGAGGTGGAGCTCCTAGTGGTTGAGGACTTTAATGCTGGCAAACTTAAATCAATTTTTCCCCAATTACTACCAGCATGTTAAATGTGCAACCAGAGGAAGAAAAACTCTAGACCACCTTTACTCTGGAGCAGGTTGAGAACTTCAAGTCCCTTGGTGTCCACATCACCAACAAACTATCATGGTCCAAACACACTAAGACAGTTGTGAAGAGAGCACAACAAAGCCTATTCCCCCTCTGGAGACCGAAAAGATTTGGCATGGGTCCTCAGATCCACAAAAGGTTCTACAGCTGCACCATCGAGAGCATCCTGACTGGTATGTCAACTGCTCCTCCTCCGACCACAAGGCACTACATAGGGTAGTGTGTACAGCCCAGTACATCCCTGGGGCCAAGCTTGCCGCCATCCTGGACCTCTATACCAGGCGGTGTCAGAGAAAGGCACTAAAAATTGTCAAAGACTCCAGCCACCCTAGTCATAGACTGTTCTCTCTGCTACCGCACGGCAAGCGGTAACAGAGTGCCAAGTCTAGGTCCAAAAGGCTTCTTAACAGCTTCTACCCCCAAGCCATAAGACTCCTGAACAGCTAATCAAATGGGTACCCAGACTATTTGCATTATCCCCCCACCCCCTCTTTTACGCTGCTGCTACTCCCTGGTTATTATCAATGCATAGTCACTTTAACTCTACCTACATGTACATATTACCTCAATTACCTTGACTAGCCTGTGCCCCCGCACATTGACTCTGTACCAGTACCCCCTGTATATAGCTTTGCTACTGTTATTTTACTGCTGCTCTTTAACTATTTGTGATTTTAATCTTTTACTTATCTATTCTATACCTAACAGTTATTTTTTCTTAAAACTGCATTGTTGGTTAAGGGCTTGTAAGTAAGCATTTCACTGTAAGGTTTGCACCTGTTCTATTCGGCGCATGTGACAAATACAAGTTGATTTGATTAGATTAGATTTGATTTGACTTCTCCCCATCTTAGCTACTGTAAGGGCTTGTAAGTAAGCATTTCACTGAAAGGTTTGCACCTGTTGTAATCGCCGCATGTGACAAATACAATTTGATTTGATTAGATTTGATTTGACTCCTCCCCATCTTAGCTACTGTATCAATATGTTAGTCCATGACAGTTTACAATCCAGTGTTACTTCAAGCAGTTTAGTCACCTCGACATGCTCAATTTCCACATGATTTATTACAAGATTTTAGTTGAGTTTTAGGGTTTAGTAAATAATTTGTCCCAAATAAAATCCTTTTACATTTTTGAAATATCTAGGACCCATTCTGAAACGAACTGCAGGTCTTTGTTAAGTGCTGCAGTAATTTCAGTCGCTTTAGCAGCTGACGTGTATAGTGTTGAGACATCTGTATACTGTTGTCGTGTCTTTGGCATCATTAAAACTGAAGACTTATCTCTATCAAATAACTCTCTGTAATTATTATTACGCGATTAAACTAATTAATCATGTAACTGTAATTAACTAGGAAGTCGGGGCAGCAAGGAAAATATTCAGATTACAAAGTTGTAATTTTCCTAATATAACTTTCAGATATTTTAATATCTGATCAATTAGTCTTCTGATTAATGAATTATTCTTTACCTCACGTTAGTCTCATTCCAAATGTCGTAAATTGTTGGTTATCTGCACGAACCCAGTCTTCACTATGAGTCATCCATACATCAATTGTGTCTTAAATCATTCATTTATTAACTAACTAAATCATCACAGAAATGCATAACAAACAGTAGATATGGTTACAAGGAAATGATAGGGGAATGTGCCCTAGTGGGCTAAACCGGCATCGCGGCTTGGTGGACAAAAGGGAAGAGGGGGTCGACTGAGATGAGACATTACAAAGTTGATAATTATAACAATTTAAATGCTAATCCTTTGCACATGAACGCTCACTCATTCGGGAATAATTGCAATCAATATATATATTTACGCTCAGTGTGTCGTCGGGATCTCTGTTGAAAGTTTGTTTCGGTTGGAGAGTTTGTCCGCCCTCTCTCTCTGCCGTGGTTAGAATGTATAGTTCAGAGTAACATTCATTCATGTCGTTATAGAATAGATGTTTTGGCGGTTGTCAGTCTTCACATTCAATGATACCGAATTCCTAGCTGCAGACTAGTAATTTGCATCAAAGATTTGTTCTTATTCTTATTCGGTATCAATAGTCGAAGAGTTTAACCATGTGGTTTGGTTAAAAGACTCAGCAATCTACTCAAACCTTAGCTTATACTCAGGTTTATGGTCTCTACTCAAACCTTAGCCTTCTCGTAGTTATCGAGGTAAGCTGGTCTGCTGATAGAAACCCGGGTGGGGGTTTTATTCGGAAGAGCAGAAAGGGCTGTCCCATGACGCCAGGTCATGTCTGTGCCCCTGGGGGCGTGCCAATGACTCAGTGAAACTTTAAACAGAAATACAATTCTCTCACATTAACATCATTACATAGCATCACATCATTTCACAAATAGTTTCATCTTTACTCATTCATTTTGTACAACAATTAGATGTAAACCTCATACTTGAGACTCTTGTATAAACAGGGTTATGGTAATGTGGCTGTATTGTCTCTCACGAGTTTCACAAAATTGTACCAAATGGACCAGTTCGTAGCTCGTTACTTCACCGATCTTATATACATTCTACAGAACATGAACATTGTTCGGACCTCAAGTTCTGTGAGGTGAAAGAAATTCCTTTGTTCTCTCTATGAAACTCACTCTCTCTCTAGACTGTCTGGCCATGAGGAAGATTCTCCTCTAGGAATTTACGACCTCTCTGACCACAGCAGCCTGGGTGTAGGAGACAGAGAGAGGGGGATGGTGCAGAGGTAGGGGGATGGTGCTCGCTGTGTCCAAAGAGGGCAACGTCATGACACTGTACATAATCAAATTTATCAAATCAAATCAAATTTATTTATATAGCCCTTCGTACATCAGCTGAAATCTCAAAGTGCTGTACAGAAACCCAGCCTAAAACCCCAAACAGCAAGCAATGCATGTGAAAGAAGCACGGTGACTGGGAAAAACTCCCTAGGAAAAACTCCTGAGAAAGGCCAAAAACCTAGGAAGAAACCTAGAGAGGAACCAGGCTATGAGGGGTGGCCAGTCCTCTTCTGGCTGTGCCGGGTGGATATTATAACAGAACATGGTCAAGATGTTAAAATGTTCGTAAATGACCAGCATGGTCAAATAATAATAATCATAGTAATTGTCGAGGGTGCAACAAGCACGTCCGGTGAACAGGTCAGGGTTCCGTAGCCGCAGGCAGAACAGTTGAAACTGGAGCAGCAGCATGGCCAGGTGGACTGGGGACAGCAAGGAGTCATCATGCCAGGTAGTCCTAGGGCTCAGGTCCTCCGAGAGAAAGAAAGAAAGAAAGAAAGAAAGAAAGAGAGAATTAGAGAGAGCATATTTACATTCACACAGGACACCGGATAAGACAAGAGAATACTCCAGATGTAACAGACTGACCCTAGCCCCCCGACACATAAACTACTGCAGCATAAATACTGGAGGCTGAGACAGGAGGGATCAGAAGACACTGTGGCCCCATCCGATGATACCCCCGGACAGGGCCAAACAGGCAGGATATAACCCCACCCACTTTGCCAAAGCACAGCCCCCACACCACTAGAGGGATATCTACAACCACCAACTTACCGTCCGAAGACAAGGCCGAGTATAGCCCACAAAGATGTCCGCCACGGCACAACCCAAGGGGGGGGCGCCAACCCAGACAGGAAGACCACGTCAGTGGCTCAACCTACTCAAGTGACGCACCCCTCGCATGGACGGCATGGAAGAACACCAGTAAGTCAGTGACTCAGCCCCTGTAAAAGGGTTAGAGGCAGAGAATCCCAGTGGGAAGAGGGGAACCGACAAGGCAGAGACAGCAAGGGCGGTTCGTTGCTCCAGCCTTTCCGTTCACCTTCACACTCCTGGGCCAGACTATACTTAATCATAGGACCTACTGAAGAGATAAGTCTTCAGTAAAGACTTAAAGGTTGAGACTGAGTCTGCGTCTCTCACATGGGTAGGCAGACCATTCCATAAAAATGGAGCTCTATAGGAGAAAGCCCTACCTCCAGCCGTTTGCTTAGAAATTCTAGGGACAATTAGGAGGCCTGCGTCTTGTGACCGTAGCGTACGTGTAGGTATGTACGGCAGGACCAAATCGGAAAGATAGGTAGGAGCAAGCCCATGTAATGCTTTGTAGGTTAGCAGTAAAACCTTGAAATCAGCCCTTGCCTTAACAGGAAGCCAGTGTAGGGAAGCTAGCACTGGAGTAATATGATCAAATTTTTTGGTTCTAGTCAGGATTCTAGCAGCCGTATTTAGCACTAACTGAAGTTTGTTTAGTGCTTTATCCGGGTAGCCGGAAAGTAGAGCATTGCAGTAGTCGAGCCTAGAAGTAACAAAAGCATGGATTAATTTTTCTGCGTCATTTTTGGACAGAAAGTTTCTGATTTTTGCAATGTTACGTAGATGGAAAAAAGCTGTCCTTGAAGCAGTCTTGATATGTTCTTCAAAAGAGAGATCAGGGTCCAGAGTAACGCCGAGGTCCTTCACAGTTTTATTTGAGACGACTGTACAACCATCCAGATTAATTGTCAGATTCAACAGAAGATCTCTTTGTTTCTTGGGACCTAGGACAAGCATCTCTGTTTTGTCCGAGTTTAAAAGTAGAAAATTTGCAGCCATCCACTTCCTTATGTCTGAAACACAGGCTTCTAGCGAGGGCAATTTTGGGGCTTCACCATGTTTCATTGAAATGTACAGCTGTGTGTCGTCCGCATAGCAGTGAAATTTAACATTATGTTTTCGAATGACATCCCCAAGAGGTAAAATATATAGTGAAAACAATAGTGGTCCTAGAACGGAACCTTGAGGAACACCGAAATTTACAATTGATTTGTCAGAGGACGAACCATTCACAGAGACAAACTGATATCTTTCCGACAGATAAGATCTAAACCAGGCCAGAACTTGTCCATGTAGACCAATTTGGGTTTCCAATCTCTCCAAAAGAATGTGGTGATCGATGGTATCAAAAGCGGCACTAAGATCTAGGAGCATGAGGACAGATGCAGAGCCTCGGTCTGACGTCATTAAAAGGTCATTTACCACCTTCACAAGTGCAGTCTCAGTGCTATGATGGGGTCTAAAACCAGACTGAAGCGTTTCGTATACATTGTTTGTCTTCAGGAAGGCAGTGAGTTGCTGCGCAACAACTTTTTCTAAAATTTTTGAGAGGAATGGAAGATTCGATATAGGCCGATAGTTTTTTATAATTTCTGGGTCAAGATTCGGCTTTTTCAAGAGAGGCTTTATTACTGCCACTTTTAGTGAGCTTGGTACACATCCGGTGGATAGAGAGCCGTTTATTATGTTCAACATAGGAGGGCCAAGCACAGGAAGCAGCTCTTTCAGTAGTTTAGTTGGAATAGGGTCCAGTATGCAGCTTGAGGGTTTGGAGGCCATGATTATTTTCATCATTGTGTCAAGAGATATAGTACTAAAACACTTTAGTATCTCCCTTGAGCCAAGGTCCTGGCAGAGTTGTGCAGACTCTGGACAATGAAGCCCTGGAGGAATACCCAGATTTAAAGAGGAGTCCGTAATTTGCTTTCTAATGATCATGATCTTTTCCTCAAAAAAGTTCATAAATTTATTACTGCTGAAGTGAAAGCCATCCTCCATTTGCGAATGCTGCTTTTTAGTTAGCTTTGCGACAGTGTCAAAAAGAAATTTCGGATTGTTCTTATTTTCCTCAATTAAGTTGGAAAAATAGGATGATCGTGCAGCAGTGAGGGCTCTTCGATACTGCACGGTACTGTCTTTCCAAGCTAGTCGGAAGACTTCCAGTTTAGTGTGGCGCCATTTCCGTTCCAATTTTCTGGAAGCTTGCTTCAGAGCTCGTGTATTTTCTGTATACCAGGGAGCTAGTTTCTTATGACAGATGTTTTTAATTTTTAGGGGTGCAACTGCATCTAGGGTATTGCGCAAGGTTGAATTGAGTTCCTCGGTTAGGTGGTTAACTGATTCTTGTCCTCTGACGTCCTTGGGTAGGCAGAGGGAGTCTGGAAGGGCATCAAGGAATCTTTGGGTTGTCTGAGAATTTATAGCACGACTTTTAATCTTCCTTGGTTGGGGTCTGAGCAGATTATTTGTTGCAATTGTAAACGCAATAAAATGGTGGTCCGATAATCCAGGATTATGAGGAAAAACATTAAGGTCCACAACATTTATTCCATGGGACAAAACTAGGTCCAGAGTATGACTGTGGCAGTGAGTAGGTCCAGAGACATGTTGGACAAAACCCACTGAGTCGATGATGGCTCCGAAAGCTTTTTGGAGTGGGTCTGTGGACTTTTCCATGTGAATGTTAAAGTCACCAAAAATTAGAATATTATCTGCTATGACTACAAGATCCGATAGGAATTCAGGGAACTCAGTAAGGAACACTGCATATGGCCCAGGAGGCCTGTAAACAGTAGCTATAAAAAGTGATTGAGTAGGCTGCATAGATTTCATGACTAGAAGCTCAAAAGACAAAAACGTCATTGTTTTTTTTTTGTAAATTGAAATTTGCTATCGTAAATGTTAGCAACACCTCCGCCTTTGCCGGATGCACGGGGGGTTTGGTCACTAGTGTAACCAGGGGGTGAGGCCTCATTTAACACAGTAAATTCATCAGGCTTAAGCCATGTTTCAGTCAGGCCAATCACATCAAGATTATGATCAGTGATTAGTTCATTGACTATAACTGCCTTGGAAGTGAGGGATCTAACATTAAGTAACCCAATTTTGAGATGTGAAGTATCACAATCTCTTTCAATAATGGCAGGAATGGAGGAGGTCTTTATACTAGTAAGATTACTGAAGCGAACACCGCCATTTTTAATTTTGCCCAACCAAGATCGAGGCACAGACACGGTCTCAATGGGGAAAGCTGAGCTGACTACGCTAACTGTGCTAGTGGCAGACTCCACTAAGCTGGCAGGCTGGCTAACAGCCTGTTGCCTGGCCTGCACCCTATTTCATTGTGGAGCTAGAGGAGTTAGAGCCCTGTCTATGTTCGTAGATAAGATGAGAGCACCCCTCCAGCTAGGATGGAGTCCGTCACTCCTCAGCAGGCCAGGCTTGGTCCTGTTTGTGGGTGAATCCCAGAAAGAGGGCCAGTTATCTACAAATTCTATCTTTTGGGAGGGGCAGAAAACAGTTTTCATCCAGCGATTGAGTTGTGAGACTCTGCTGTAGAGCTCATCACTCCCCCTAACTGGGAGGGGGCCAGAGACAATTACTCGATGCCGACACATCTTTCTAGCTGATTTACACGCTGAAGCTATATTGCGCTTGGTGACCTCTGACTGTTTCATCCTAACATCGTTGGTGCCGACGTGGATAACAATATCTCTATACTCTCTACACTCGCCAGTTTTAGCTTTAGCCAGCACCGTCTTTAGATTAGCCTTAACGTCGGTAGCCCTGCCCCCTGGTAAACAGTGTATGATCGCTGGATGATTCGTTTTAAGTCTAATACTGCGTGTAATGGAGTCGCCAATGACTAGGGTTTTCAATTTGTCAGAGCTAATGGTGGGAGCCGTCGGCGTCTCAGACCCCACAACGGGAGGAGCAGAGACCAGAGAAGTCTCGGCCTCCGACTCCGACTCGCTTAACGGGGAGAACCGGTTGAAAGTTTCTGTCGGCTGAATAAGCGACACCGGTTGAGCATTCCTACAGCGTTTCCCTCCAGAAGCCATGAGAAAGATGTCCGGCTGCGGGGACCGTGCGAGGGGGTTTATACTAACGTTACTATCTGTACTTGCTGGTGGCACAGACGCTGTTTCATCCTTTCCTACACTGAAATTACCCTTGCCTAACGATTGCGTCTGAAGCTGGGCTTGCAGCACAGCTATCCTTGCCGTAAGGCGATCGTTCTCCTGTATATTATGAGTACAACGACTGCAATTAGAAGGCATCATGTTAATGTTACTTAGCTTCGGCTGTTTGAAGTCCTGACGAACCATGTCCAGATAAAACCTCCGGGGTAGGAAAGTTTAATGAAAAAAAAAGTTGAGTGAGGGAAAAAGTAAAAATATACGGTAATGAAAAAGTAAAAACCGTCAGGTAGCAAAGTAAAAACGGCAACAAAAACGCACAACAGCGTAAACAAGTCTGCAAGTTGTGACCGGAAACAGGAAACACACTGGCTTTACTCAAAGGTTTGAGTAAGGTTGTACTGTAAGGTTTACGCACGTCGTTAGTAAGGAGTGAGCAAGGTAAGGGACCTAGACAGCTGCCCCGGGGAATTCCTTATTCTACCTGGATTATGTTGGACAGGCTTCCATTAAAGAACACCCTCTGTGTTAGTTTAAAAAGGTAACTCTTTATCCACAATATAGTGGATGTAAAGCCATAATACTTATGTTTTTCCAGCAGCAGACTATGATCGATAATGTCAAAAGCCGCACTGAAGTCTAACTAAACAGCCCCCACAATGTTTTTATCAACAATTTTCTCTCAGCCAATCATCAGTCATTTGTGTAAGTAGTCTGCTTGTTGAATATCCTTCCCTATAAGCGTGCTGAAAGTCTGTTGTCAATTTGTTTACTGTAAAATAGCATTGTATCTGGTCAAACACAATTTTTCCTAAACTTTAGTAAGGGTTGGTAACAGGCTGATTGGTCGGCTATTTGAGCCAGTAAAGGGGGCTTTACTATTCTTAGGTAGCGGAATAACTTTAGATTCCCTCCAGGCCTGAGGGCACACACTTTCTAGTAAGCTTAAATTGTAAGCTTAAATTGAAGATATGACAAATAGGAGTGGCAATATCGTCAGTAATTTTCCATCCTGGTTGTCAGACCCGAGTGGCTTGTCATTGTCTCACTTTACGAAATTCAAAATAACAATTCTTGTCTTTCATAATTTGGTCAGATATACTTGTGTATTGTCAGCGATTGTTGCTGGCATGTCATGCCTACGTTTGCTAATCTTTCCAATGAAAAAATCATGAAAGCAATATCAGTCCGTTTTGTGATGAATGAGCCATCTGATTCAATGAATGATCGAGCTGAGTTTGCCTTTTTTCCAAACATTTCAGTGACGGTGCTCCAAAGCCTTTTACTATCATTCTTCATGTCTTTTATCTTACTTTCATAGCGTGGTTTCTTCTTCTTTTTATTCAGTTTGGTCACATGATTTCTCAATTTGCAGTATGTTTTCCAATCGGTTGTGCAGCCAGACTAATTTGCCATTCCCTTTGCCTCATCCCTCTCAACCATACCATTTTTCAATTCCTCATCAATCCACAGGGATTTATCAGTTTTTACAGTCATTTTCTTAATGGATTTCATTTCTGTGCTGTTTTTAACTACACTGGTTGTCACACCTGATCCCATTCTTCCCCCCGGTGCTCGAGGGGCGCCAGGCTCTCCAGCATTGTGCACTCCTGCCATCATCCCCCCATACCTTCCCTATATCTGTCTGGTTCCCCGCTCTGTTCCCTGCTTCTGCATTCATGTTCATATGTCCTTGTATACCCATATTCTGATGCTGTTTCTGTCCTGTTACCTGTCTGTTCCTGTGAAATGTTTGACTCCCTGTACCTGCTTCTCATCCCTGGCGTCGGTCCTTACAGAATGCAGAAGCCATCATACGAAGCATTGGGCAGTGCCTACGTTCCGGTTGGTGGTGACGTCGGGTCCAGGGCCCGACACCAATGGAACTGGGGGTGCTGTTAGCTAACAGTCAGATACTGACTGTTAGCACTTGGTGGTCTATAGCAGCTTCCCACACAAATGGGCTTTAGGGAAGGCAGATGAACCTGTAGCCATATTACTTCAACAGTATTTAACATGAGAGCCTCTCTAATCTTTACAGGAATGTGGTTCTGAATATAAACAGCAACACCTCCACCATCGGCATTTCTGTCTTTTCTGTAAATGTTATAACCTTGTATTGCTACCACTGTATCATCAACGGTATTGTCTAAGTGAGTTTTAGAGATAGTCAGGATATGAATGTTATCTGTTACTAGCAAGTTACTCATTTCATGAAACTTGTTTCTTAAACTACATATGTTAATGTGGGATATTTTGAGCACTTTTCTGGGATGCTTGCTTGTTTTCATTGCTTTACTGGGAAGCTTAGCAGAGATAGATATTATCATGTTATGTACAGTTGAAGTTGGAAGTTTACATACACCTTAGCCAAATACATTCAAACTCAGTTTTTCACAATTCCTGACATTTAATCCTAGTAAAGATTTCCTGTCTTAGGTCAGTTAGGATCACCATTTTATTTTAAGAATGTGAAATGTCAGAATAGTAGTAGAGAGAATAATTTATTTCAGCTTTTATTTCTTTTTCCCAGTGGGTCAGAAGTGTACATACACTCAATTAGTATTTGATAGCTGTCACGCCCTGACCATAGAGAGCCCTCGGGGTCCTCTATGTTGTTTTAGGTCAGGGCGTGACAAGGGGGATTTCTAGTGAGTTTATATCTATGTTGGTGTATGTGTATGGTTCCCAATTAGAGGCAGCTGATATCGTTACCTCTAATTGGGGATCATACTTAGTGTGTCCCTTTTCCCACCTGTGTTGTGGGATTTTGTTTTGTGTGAGTGCCTTTGGGCGCTACGTTTTGCACATTCGTTAATTCTTTGTTGTTTTGAAGTTTCACTGTAATAAATATGTGGAACTCTACTCACGCTGCGCCTTGGTCCGATTATTTATTTAACTATCTTGACAGTAAAATCGTCTTTAAATTGTTTAACTTGGGTCAAACATTTCGGGTAGACTTCCACAAGCTTCCCACAATAAGTTGGGTGAATTTTGGCCCATTCCTCCTGACAGAACTGGTGAAACTGAGTCAAGTTTGTAGGCCTCCTTGCTTGCACGCATGTTTTCAGTTCTGCCCATTCATTTTCAATAGGATTGAGGTCAGGGCTTTGTGATGGCCACTCCAATACCTTGACTTTGTTGTCCTTAAGACATTTTGCCACAACTTTGGAAGTATCCTTGGGGTCATTGTCCATTTGGAAGACCCATTTGCGACCAAGCTTTAACTTCCTGACTGATGTCTTGAGATGTTGCTTAAATATAGCCACATAAGTGTCCTTCCTCATGGTGCCATCTATTTTGTGAAGTGCACCAGCCCCTCCTGCAGAAAAGCACCCCCACAACATGATGCTGCCACCCCCGTGCTTCACGGTTGGGATGGTGTTCTTCGGCTTGCAAGCCTCCCCCTTTTTCCTCCAAACATAGCAATGGTCATTATGGCCAAACAGTTCTATTTTTGTTTCATCAGACCAGAGGACATTTCTTCAAAAAGTACGATCTTTGTCCCCATGCCCAGTTCCAAATGGTAGTCTGGCTTTTTTATGGCGGTTTTGGAGCAGTGGCTTCCTCCTTGCTGAGCGGACTTTCAGGTTATGTCGATATAGGACTCGTTTTACTGTGGATATATATATTTTTTTTACCTGTTTCCTCCAGCATCTTCACAAGGTCCTTTGCTGTTGTTCTGGGATTGATTTGCAATTTTCGCACCAAAGTACGTTCATCTCTAGGAGACAGAACACGTCTCCTTCCAGAGCGGTATGACGGCTGCGTGGTCCCATGGTGTTTATACTTGCGTACTATTGTTTGTACAGATGAAAGTGGTACTTTCAGGCATTTGGAAATTGCTCCCAAGGATGAACCAGACTTGCGGAGGTCTAAAAACGTTTTTCTGATGTCTTGGCTGATTTCTTTTGATTTTCCCATGATCTGAAGCGAAGAGGCACTGAGTTTGAAGGTAGGCCTTGAAATACATCCACAGGTACACCTCCAAATGACGTCAATTAGCCTATCAGAAGCTTCTAAAGCATGACATTACATTTACATTTTTTACATTACATTTTAGTCATTTAGCAGACGCTCTTATCCAGAGCGACTTACAGTAGTGAATGCATACATTTCATACAATTTCATACATATCATACTTTTTTTTTCTGTGCTGGCCCCCCGTGGGAATCGAACCCACAACCCTGGTGTTGTAAACACCATGCTCTACCAACTGAGCTACAGGGAAGGCTCATTTTCTGGAATTTTCCAAGCTGTTTAAAGGCACAGTCAACTTAGTTTATGTAAACTTCTGACTCACTGGAATTGTGATACAGTGAAATAATCTGTCTGTAACAATTGTTGGAAAAATTACTTGTGTCATGCACAATGTAGATGTCCTATTCGACTTGCCAACACTATAGTTTGTTAACAAGAAATTTGTGGAGTGGTTGAAAAACGAGTTTAATGACTTCAACCTAAGTCTATGTACATTTCCGACTTCAACTGTATGTTAATGCAGGGTGAGCTGCACACAGTGGATTTTCTTGTAGGGCACACTTCCTCAGTGCTAACAGCATAAATCTGGTTCATAGGCACATGATTGCTGCATACAATAGCTGTAGGATCAGCAGAGGCATTCAGGGCAGTTAGAGGGACATACATTATGTTACTGACATTGTGTCTACCTATGCCCCTGTTATAATGTACATTTGCGGAAGCATTATTGTCACGTCCTGACCAGTAAAGGGGTCTTTTGTCATTGTAGTAAGGTCAGGGCGTGGCAGGGTGTGTTTGTGTTGTGTGTTTTGGGGTTTTTGGTCTAGGGGATTTTGGTTCTAGTTTTCATTTTCTATGTTTCGTTTTCCAGGTTTGGCCGAGTGTGGTTTCCAATCAGAGGCAGGTGTCTTTCGTTTACTTAGGCAGCCCGTTTTCCTTTGGGTTTTGTGGGTGGTTGTTTTCCGTTTTGTGTAAGTACCTGAAGGAACTGTCGGTTGTCGGTTTTGTTATTTTTTGTAAAAGTGTTATCTCATTAAAATTAAAGAAGATGAGCACTATACCCGCTGCGCCTTGGTCTGTCCTTTACGATGCCCCTGACAATTATGATGACTCAGCGACACAATGGTAGGGATTAACTGAGCTGGGCTTGGGTCATTGTTGAGTCATTGTCTCAACACAGCCTTATAATGCTGTGAAAGGATCCAGGAAACCAAATGATTTGTGTGGATCCCATCCTCCTTATAAAACATGTTTTGCTTCCAAAAGGAAAAGCAATTGTCAACAAAAGTTACACCCATTGAGCTGCAATAATCACGTAGCCAGTTGTGAAGAGAAAGAATCCTGCTAAAGCGTTCAATGCCATGATTCAGAGAGGGCACAGGACCAGATATGATGTGTCTTTTATTAGTGTCTAGCAGAGAGTCAATCAGCTCTGTGAAATCCAGTTTCAACTGTTCAGAGCTGCCCTTCATAATGTCATTAAAACCCACATGGACTACTTTAAATTGCTGTCCATGTCGTGGCCTGGTACATTCGGGAGCAGCTCAGTAGGTAGGACACGTTTCAGCACAATGGTTTGATGAAAATAGACTCAAAGCACAAGTCTCATGCAGCTTGAGCTGCTGTTGTAATAAGCTGTATTTACTACTGTAGGGGCCCTATAGTTCCAGCCTGTATTGACTACTGTAGGGGCCCCTTTCATTCCAGGCTGTATTGACTACTGTAGGGGCCCTTTAGTTCCAGACTGTATTGACTACTGTAGGGGCCCTTTAGTTCCAGACTGTATTGACTACATTGGGGGCCTTTTAGTTCCAGGCTGTATTGACTACAGTGGGGGCCCTATAGTTCCAGACTGTATTGACTACAGTGGGGGCCCTATAGTTCCAGCGGGGAGCATCATGGGAATACAACTAGATTCCAATAGAACAGCCCAGATGCAGGCCAAACAGCCAATAGAGAGAACTATCTTTCTAATCAGATAAACAGTGGTAGCAGTTCACATCAGCATCGTAATGAGAATTGGTAGCAGTTCACATCAGCATCGTAATGAGACGTGGTAGCAGTTCACATCAGCATCATAATGAGACATGGTTTATGTCAACCCTCCCGTACACACTCTCGCTGGCAGCTTCACACACACACACACACACACACACACACACACACATACACACACACACACTCTCTCTGGCAGCTTCACACACACACACACACACACACTCTCTCTGGCAGCTTCACACACACACACACACACACACTCTCTCTGGCAGCTTCACACACACACACACACACACACACACACACACACACACACACACACACACACACACACTCTCTCTCTCTCTGGCAGCCAATGTTGTTTAACGATCTCTTTCCGCTTCAGAATCTTATCTTCCTCTAAGGGCCAAGTTACTACTTGTGATGAGGTCCGTTGTTTCAAAACAAGACGAAAGAAAGGGTAAACAGAAGCTTCAGATATGAGTCTTCCTGTCCTAGGTCCTCTAAACAGAAGCTATGACTTCAGATATGAGTCTTCCTGTCCTAGGTCCTCTAAACAGAAGCTATGACTTCAGATATGAGTCTTCCTGTCCTAGGTCCTCTAAACAGAAGCTATGACTTCAGATATGAGTCTTCCTGTCCTAGGTCCTCTAAACAGAAGCTATGACTTCAGATATGAGTCTTCCTGTCCTAGGTCCTCTAAACAGAAGCTATGACTTCAGATATGAGTCTTCCTGTCCTAGGTCCTCTAAACAGAAGCTATGACTTCAGATATGAGTCTTCCTGTCCTAGGTCCTCTAAACAGAAGCTATGACTTCAGATATGAGTCTTCCTGTCCACTAAAGTTTGACCACAGAGCCTGAGAAGCAGCTTTTCATTGATGAGGAATCCCTAGTAACATGATTCACGATCAGTTCAGTAGTGATTCACAGTCAGTTCAGTAGTGATTCACAGTCAGTTCAGTAGTGATTCACAGTCAGTTCAGTAGTGGGGCTGACTGACCAGCATCCTGAATGACCAGCAGAGTCCCCAGCACCGCATAGTGAGTGAATGCCTAAGAGGACACAGAGGAGTTTGGGTTAGAGGTCCTGCTGCAGGACGTCGCTCCGCTCGCTACTCTCCGTCTCTTGCTGAGTATTTGGACGGCGCAGGCAGGAAACAAAGAGATGTATAAAAAAGAGATGCTCTGTGGCTTTACAGACATCAGGTGATGTCATTCTCTGTTTGTATTATTGCCATTTCCATTCAAGTAACACGTTGTTTCCATGGAATGGATTATGTTACATATAAACAGATGACGGGTGGAATAATGATAATAATATGTAATGTACGTGGCCGTTTGTAGCACTGGTCTTCAGAGTAGGAGGTCCCTCTCTCTACCTCTCTCTCTACCTCTCTATATCTACCTCTCTCTCTACCTCTCTCTCTACCTCCCTCTATCTACCTCTCTCTCTACCTCTCTCTCTCGACCTCTCTCTCGACCTATCTACCTCTATCTCTACCTCTCTCTCTACCTCTCTCTCTCTCTACCTCTCTCTCTACTTCTCTCTCTACTTCTCTCTCTACCTCTCTCTCTACCTCTCTCTCTACCTCTCTCTCTCTCTACCTCTCTCTCTCTCTACCTCTCTCTCTCTACCTCTCTCTACTTCTCTCTCTACTTCTCTCTCTACCTCTCTCTCTACCTCTCTCTACCTCTCCCTGTAAAGGGGGTTGTCATTGTGGTAGTGTAAAGTTATTTGGAGTCTGTATGGAGATAGGGGCCACCTGTGAGGAAACCGTGAGGGCTCTCTCCTCTTGTCGTCAGACTGAGAACCTGATCCTATATCAATACAGAAGCCTGATAGAGATCAGTCACGTTAGTACCCATGGTGGAGGCCTCGCTGAGTCCCTGTCCATCTTCTGAAAACGTCTGAAAACCAAAAGTCTTGACTAAATCCCAATTCTCACAGACTACCGAGCCCTAAGATCAAGGCCGAGGCAAACAGCTTGTTTTCACAAGGCAGCAGGCGTGCACACACACACACACACTCACACACACAGAAAACAAAAAACACATCTGGATCCCATCAGCGCTGTGGAGGAGCCTGCAGACCCAAGCATTGAGAGAGGCTGTGTGGTGAGGACTGGCTCTATGCCCAAACTAGCTGATAGAACCAGATCAACTAGCTGATAGAACCAGATCAACTAGATGATAGAACCAGATCAACTAGCTGATAGAACCAGATCAACTAGCTGTTAGAACCAGATCAACTAGCTGATAGAACCAGATCAGCTTTTGATTAGGAAAATAATTCTAAGTTTGGAAAATGGCTCTGGGGGATATTGAGAGGAGGAAGAGTAAATGAGATTGATAGGGAAAGGGAGAGAGAGAGAGAGACAGGAAGAGAGAGTGAGAGAAGGAGAAATAGAAATAGAGAGAGTATGAGAGTGAGTGAGAGAAAGGGGATACGAGAGTAGAAAGAGAGAAGAGAGAGGAGGGAGAGAGAGATAAGCGAGAGAGAGAGAGAGTGAGAGAGGGAGAAAGAGATGGAGAGACACAAAGAGAGGAAGATAGAGATGGAGAGAAAGAGGATGAGAGAGAGAAGGAGTGAGAGAGTGCTGTGGGTTGTTTGGGAGAAGGGAGGATGTTACAGTTGGGAGGAACAACAGTTTTGTGTTTGGGGTTTGTAAAGACATGCTTTCCAGGTTTGGTGATGATGATGTCAGTCGAAACATGTCACAAATGAGTTTCTTCTTCTGCTTCCAAATATTCTCCTTATATAATAAATAAGCACACACACATACAGTCTTGTACAGCTTACCTTGTGGGGACACAAGCTTAACCCTAACCTGTACTCTTACCCTAACCCTAATTCTAACCCTAAACCCCCTAGAAATAGCATTTGACCTTGTGGGGACTAACAAAATGTCCCCAGTTTTAGTTCATTTACTATTCTTGTGGGGAATTCTGGTCTTCAAGTATAGTTAAACATGTCCACACACACACACACACACACACACACACACACACACACACACACACACACACACACAAACATTCCAGAAATGTTATTTTCAGCTGTCAGTTGATCTGCAGCATGTTGACATCCAAGTTTATAACCAATGAAAACAGCCCTTGCCAGGAGAGGTCCACAAAGCCTCTTTTCAGGTCCACTGACCATACGACAGGGTGTGGAGCACACTTGGCTATAGATAATTGGCAAAATTGCTTCTCTAACTTGCTTCTCTAACTTAACTCTCTTTCTCTCTTTCTCCCTACCCGCCTCAAAAGCAAGCAGTATAATCTATTTATTATCCTACAGTATGTTTACATTTTTACCACCTGAGTCACTTCTCAATAAGTCAGCCAAGCCACGTCCTTGTTCTCTCAGTGGAAGGAGAAGTCATTTACAGACTCCCCAACATGCAAATGAAGAGGGAGGCCATGTTACTGAGTGTTTCTCATTAGGGGGACAGAGGTAGCTGACAAGGAACAAAGCCTCTTGTCTACTTTCATCCCCTAGATACCTAGTCCTAGATCAAACACCTGTACCACGCTGTTAGCTTTCACAGCGGAGAGACCCAGGCCCGGAAGCTAAAGGGGTTCTCATTGTAGTGTGTGTGTAGGGTGTGGTGGTGGAGCATGTGTGTGTGTGTGTGTGTGTGTGTGTTTACATCAATAGAAAACTGTTGAGTTTAATTCCTGCTGAGTTTACAGAGCCTCTCTATGTCTTCATAGTAAAATAAAGAGTTAGTGGGCTGAATAATTCTTAATGACACCAGGGCAGGCAGGAAACACACCGGGACACTCTCAGTACAGGAAAGTGTGTAAACTCCTTGCTCATTGTATCTTTATTTAACACTGCAGGAGGAAAAGCCCAGGTACAACCTGAGGTAAGAGGAATACCTGCTGGTGTTGGTTTACTGTTGTAGACATACAGCTTCCTGGTTTACTGTTGTAGACATACAGCTTCCTGGTTTACTGTTGTAGACATACAGCTTCCTGGTTTACTGTTGTAGACATACAGCTCCCTGGTTTACTGTTGTAGACATACAGCCCCCTGGTTTACCATTGTAGACATACAGCTTCCTGGTTTACTGTTGTAGACATACAGCTTCCTGGTTTACTGTTGTAGACATACAGCTTCCTGGTTTGCTGTTGTAGACATACAGCTCCCTGGTTTAGTGTTGTAGACATACAGCTCCCTGGTTTAGTGTTGTAGACATACAGCCCCCTGGTTTGCCGTTGTAGACATACAGCTTCCTGGTTTACTTTTGTAGTCATACAGCTCCCTGGTTTACTGTTGTGGACATACAGCTCCCTGGTTTACTGTTGTAGAAATACAGCTCCTTGGTTTAGTGTTGTAGACATACAGCTCCCTGGTTTACTGTTGTAGACATACAGCTTCCTGGTTTGCCGTTGTAGACATTCTGCTCCCTGGTTTACTGTTGTAGACATACAGCTCCCTGGTTTACTGTTGTAGACATACAGCCCCCTGGTTTACCATTGTAGACATACAGCTTCCTGGTTTACTGTTGTAGACATACAGCTTCCTGGTTTACTGTTGTAGACATACAGCTTCCTGGTTTGCTGTTGTAGACATACAGCTCCCTGGTTTAGTGTTGTAGACATACAGCCCCCTGGTTTGCCGTTGTAGACATACAGCTTCCTGGTTTACTTTTGTAGTCATACAGCTCCCTGGTTTACTGTTGTAGACATACAGCTTCCTGGTTTACTGTTGTAGACATACAGCTCCCTGGTTTAGTGTTGTAGACATACAGCTCCCTGGTTTACTGTTGTAGACATACAGCTCCCTGGTTTAGTGTTGTAGACATACAGCTCCCTGGTTTACTGTTGTAGACATACAGCTCCCTGGTTTACTGTTGTAGACATACAGCTCCCTGGTTTACTGTTGTAGACATACAGCTTCCTGGTGAACCTGTTCCCTAAATGAGACACTGATCTTAATGTGAACCCGTTCCCCAGATGAGACACAGATTTTAATGCGAACCTGTTCCCCAGATGAGACACTGATCTTAAAGTGAACCCATTCTCCAGATGAGACATCGATCTTAATGTGAACCTGTTCCCAAGATGAGACACAGATCTTAATGTGAACCTGTTCCCCAGATGAGACACTGATCTTAATGTGAACTTGTTCCCCAGATGAGACACCGATCTTAATTTTGTAATGATGCCGTATGCAGCCATATTCCCCACATATTACCTGTTTAATGTTCCCTTGCCAGTGGGAGGCTCTAGGTAAAACATTTAATGATCTCTTGTCATTCCACTCTTAGTGTTTGCAGACTAGTTTGCAGACGACACAACAGTAGTAGTTTTGATCACCAACAACGACGAGACAGCCTATAGGGAGGAGGTGAGGGCAAATGAAAATAAAAAACAGAAATAGCTTATTTACATAAGTATTCAGACCATTTGCTATGAGACTTGTAGAAACATCTCGAGGATGATAAATGGAAAGAGGATGTACCTGAACTATAACTTCAGCTTGATTGCATTCCACCTGTGGTAAATTAAATTGATGGACATGATTTGGAAAGGCATACACCTGTCTATAAGGTCCCACAGTTGACAGTGCATGTTAGAGCAAAAAACAAGCCATGACGTTGAAGGAATTGTCCGTAGAGCTCAGAGGCAAGATTCTGTCAAGGCACAGATCTGGGGAAGGGTACTGTCGTGTCTTTGGCTATGCCGGATTAAGTGATATGACATGCTATTCTATAAAATAATTTCTCTGTAATTAATATTACCTGATTAAACTAATCATGTAAATGTAATTACCTAGAAAGTCGGGGCACCACGAAATAGTGTTTATAGAGCTGTTATCTTCCGAATAAACTCTTAAAGACCTAGTAATATTTTACATCAGCACCAGTCAATATTAATCGTCACCTTATTTCAGTCTCATCTGAAAGTTGTAAATTCTTGGTTATCTTCACGAACCCTGGCTAACAAGTTGAATCAGCAATACAAACTGTGGTTTAATTATTTATTTACTAAATACCTAAATAATCACACAGAATTACATATAAACAGAATACAAATTATGTTATACAGAAAACGTCCCTGGTGGACGGAGCCGACATGACGGCTGGTTACACAAAGGAAAGGGGGTTGGGTTTGAGTGAAAGAGCGGGAAGACTGAGGAACGAAGGGAGAAGCTATGCTATCGTAAATACAGTATCTTATGCATTCTAAATTACCTCCCATTTGGAAAAGGAAAATGCAATATATACTTACTGTGAGCTGCACTTCGGTAGGTTGGTCGTAGATGCTGGCCGTGTTGCCCAACAGAGATCTTCCTGTCCTCGGGAGAATGTCTCTGGTGGTAAATTGGATACGTTGTAGTATCGTCGTTGTGTGTTAGACTGGGTCCGTCATCCGTACTTTCCTAGCCCACGTTTATAGCGCCCGCTGCTAACTCAACGGCTAAGAGGTATCACTTCTGTAGTGAATAAGAGTTCAAAGTTCATACCATTTGCAACCAAAGCTCACGCTGAGGTTGGCTTAGTTCTGTAGTTGACATGTTAGTCCTTTTAACGTGGAACCGTCGTCCTCACGTCCTCGGAACAGCTTATTATCTGAATCCTTCTGACATCGGACCGTCGCCCTAATGTACCCGGAACAGCTTATTCATCAGTGTCCTTTTAACGAGAGGCTGCAGGCCTCGCGCACTTGGAACAGGAGGTTACATTTTCATCAAGGGCTTATATAGTGGAGGGAGAGAAGGGTGTGTTTCATAGTTTATAACCAATGTCTCTTCACAGGGGCGGGACACTGATTGAGCAGTGCTCTAACCTTATGAAAACCCAATTCTCTCATTTTGAAGCTAAAATTACATTTAATCTTTTCACCAATAGTTTCATATTTAAACATTTAAATTGCACAACAATTCCATGTGAATCTGATAACTATAATGTGTAGACTTTCCACGATACAGTTTACGTCGTCCTATCATTAATAAGAATGTCTCAGATGACAACCGAACTGACATCATATTCATTAAGAACCAATGCATATTTTCAACTGGTTGGATTACCGAAATATGGTCCCTTTGCCCCCAAATTTTGATGTTCCCCGACTCTCTATGTTTAACAAAAGCTTTTCAAGAGTCCTTCAGTAGAGTCAAGAGAGGAAAGGGAGAAAGGTATTTATGGGGGGGGGGGGGGGGGTCATAAACCTTACCCACAGGCCAACGTCATGGCAGGTACCAAAATATTTCTTTAGCATTGAAGATCCGTAAGAACACAGTGGCTTCCATCATTCTTAATCTTTCTGGCGCAGGCGTTCCGCTAGCGACCCACCTCGACAACATCCGGTGAAATTGCAGAGCGCCAAATTCAAAATACAGAAATAGTCATAATAAACATTCATAAAAATACAAGTGTTATACATCGGTTTAAAGATTAACTTCTTGTTAATCCAGCCGCTTTGTCAGATTTCAAAAAGGCTTGACGGTGAAAGCAAACCATGCGATTATCTGAGGACAGAGCCCTGCTTACAAAAGCATACAAACATTTTCCAACCAAGTAGAGTCACAAAAGTCAGAAATAGCGATAAAATTAATCACTTACCTTTGAAGATCTTCATCTGGTTGCAGTCACAAGAGTCCCAGCTACACAATAAATGTTTGTTTTGTTCGATAAAGTCCCTCTTTATGTCCCAAAAACTCTGTTTTGTTGGCGCGTTTTGTTCAGTCATCCACATGCTCAAAGGCTGTCAAAACACGCAGACGAATACATCCTAATAGTACCGGTATAGTTCATCGAAACAGGTCAAACAATGTTTTTAATTAATCCTCAGGTTGTCAATTGTCTAAATAATCGATAATATTTCAACCGGACAATAGCGTCTTCAATAGAAAGGAAAAACAACGAAGGGCACGCACTCAGTCATGCGCGCAAACCAGCACTGCATGCTCCCTCAGTCCACTGACAGAAAGGTCTCATTCTTCTTCATTTTTCAGAAAACAAGCCTGAAACAATGTCTAAAGACTGTTGACATCTAGTGGAAGCCATAGGAACTGCAATCTGGGTCCTATCCCATTAGATACTCTATAGGCATTCAATTGAAAACTACCCACATCAAAACAATCCCACTTCCTGGATTGATTTTCCTCAGGTTTTCGCCTGCCATATCAGTTCTGTTATACTCACAGACATTATTTTAACAGTTTTGGAAACTTTAGAGTGTTTTCTATCCGAATCTAATTATATGCATATCCTAGCTTCTGGGCCTGAGTAAAAGGCAGTTTACTTTGGGCACGCTTCTCATCCAGACATCGAAATACTGCCCCCAAGCCATAAGAAGTTTTAAACGGAAGAAAAAAAAGGACCTTGGTCAGGGAGGTGACCAAGAACCCAGTGGACAACCATATCTGCAGCACCACCAATCAGGCCTTTATGGTAAAGTGGCCAGACGGAAGCCTTTCCTCAGTAAAAGGCACATGACAGCCCTCTTGGAATTTGCCAAAAGGCACCTAAAGGACTACCAGATCATGAGAAATAATATTCTCTGGTCTGATGAAACCAAGAGGGAACTCTTTGGCCTGAATGCCAAGCGTCACGTCTGGCGGAAACCATCCCTACGATGAAGAATGGTGGTGGCAGCATCATGCTGTGGGGATGTTTTCAGCGGCAGGGACTGGGAGACTATTCAGGACTGAGGGAAAGATGAACGGAGCAAAGTACAGAGAGATCCTTGATGAAAACCTGCTCCAGAGCGCTCACAACCTCATACTGGGGTGAAGGTTCACCTTCCAACAGGACAATGACCCTAAGCACACAGCCAAGACAACGCAGGAGTGGTTTATGGACAAGCCTCTGGATGTCCTTGAGTTGCCCAGCCAGAGCCCGGACATGAACCGATCTAACATCTCTGGAGAGACCTGAAAATAGCTGTGCAGCGACACTCCCCATTCAACCTGACATCTTGAGAGGATCTGCAGAGAAGAGTGGGAGAGGTCCCCAAATACAGGTATGCCAAGCTTGTAGCGTCATACCTAAGAAGACTCAAGGCTGTAATTGCTGCCAAAGGTGCTTCAACAAAGTACTGAGTAAAGGGTCTGAAGACTTATGTAAATGTGATATTTCTGGGGGGGGTTTTAAAAAATATTCTAAAAAACAATTTTTGCTTTGTCACTATGGGGTATTGTGTGTAGATTGATGAGGACATTTTTTCTATTTAATCCATTTTATAATAAGGCTGTAACGTAACAAAATGTGGAAAAAGTCAAGGGGTCTGAATACTTTCCGAATGCACTGTATCTTTGTTCCAAGCTGCAGATCAAGGCCAGAGTTTTGGTATCACGTTCAGGCCAACAATAGAGGAACTCCGTGATAACTATTGTCTCCATCCTGTCAGGTCTAGCTTGACATTGACCTTTTTCCATTTAGAACATCAGGAGGAATGAAGTCAGGCTACCCTCTGGCTCTCTGCTTCTCTCTACAGAGTTTGGTGTTCTTTTATAATAGAGGATTCCTGTTCCTTTACGCCGGACACAAAACACAGCATTGGTTTCTCTATAAGTCAGTGTGTGTGTTTGCGCGTGCATTTGTGTGTGTGTGTGTGTGTATCCCTTTTATTAATAGAGAAGGGGAGAGAATGCAGGAGGTTCAGTCCTTGTCTGAGTGTTGATACCTTCCATTCAGTCTCCTCTTGTTGGTTTTGAGTGGAGGTTAATAAAGACTGTCTGTCATTTGGGACACGACCCATGTTTTCTCCAAACAGCAACTGTCTTCCATCAAGTCTGGATGCAGTAAAAGCACGGTACTTCCCAGACATGTAAACACCAGTGGTAACTTATTAACTCATTGTTTACCGTGGTGTAAGTGAGCCGTGAATTCTCACAGGCTCATGTTTGCTGTGTTGAGATTGCTTTAGAGAATAGCCAGCAGCGAGTGATGACCTCTTCGTTTTGGCCTTGGGACAGATCGCCTGTGATGGTATGTGTGTGTGTCCATGTTCAGGTTTATACAATCCTAGGCCACCACACAGACAAGGTCGTAAAGGTTTTAAAATGTTACAAAAAATCTCAGGTAGTCCAAAATCAACAGAACACCATTCAAACTCAGTCCAGGAGAATGATGTCCAACATAGCCGCCGCCACCACCGGTCGGTAGCTCATCTGCCGTTGCTTGTTCATTCGTTCCTCGTCATCCGTTGTCCGTTAACAAGCGTCTGTGGCAGCCGGTCCATGGTCCTGTCCAGCACAGCCACAGAGGGGGGGGAGGAACATGCAGGGAGCCATTCTGAACAAACGCATTGGACCACACTCACACGAGGCAGCAGCTAGCCTAGTGGTTAGAGTGTTGGACTTGTAACCTGAAAGGTTGCAAGATCAAATCCCCAAGCTGACAATGTAAAAAATCTGTTGTTCTGCCCCTGAACAAGGCAGTTAACCCCACTGTTCCTAGGCTGTCATTGAAAGTAAGAATTTGTTCTTAAATGACTTGCCTAGTTAAATAAAGGTAAAATAAAATGTATGGTCACCCCCTGGTGTTGGCAGTTGTCTTCTTATTTTGGTTTTACGTCAAACTACACTCAAAAAGGTGTATTGTCACCAACAACTGGATGGGGGTAAAACATAAACAAAAGAAACACACACTCCATACGGGGAAGGGAACATTTACATGACTCCACACACCACAAAAAAATATATACATTCCCACTCTTCAGTTCTTCAAAAACTCAAATACCTTACTCAGGCTTGGGGCCTGAGAGGGTGAGACCAGAAAAGTTCAGCTGCAGAAACAATGATATCGATCTTTCTTAACTTCCTTTCAACTTTTGGAGTTCCGTTTCTAACCATCGCCATACAATGTATTTCTTCACATGAATCATTTCTGTGTCCTGCTGTTGATACTCAGGCTATGGTGTAGGCTCTAGTATTCTACCGGTCTTCACTACCACTGGACCTTTAGAGAAACTCCATCTTTCCACGCACATAGGAGACTCTCTCAACTGCCCTGATTTTAGCAAACTCAGTCTCTTTCACCCTACACGGGCACTCCAAGGATTGTGCTTTATGCTCTCCTCCACAGCTACAACATTTTGCGCCTTGTCTATTCTCTCTTACCAAACATGTGAAATCTCTTTCATAGTGATCTTTCCCACACATCCCCCATCTCAGCTTCTCCAGTCTGCAGACACTTCTTACATCTGCAGACACTTCTGACATGTCCAAACATTTTACAGCAAGAACATTGTAAAGGCCGGTTTACAAAAGCTCCAACGGGAGAATACACATATCCCAGCTGCACTTAAATAGAGAAGGACTCCACATCACAAAACACTAGAACATACAAACTCTTCTCTTTCCTGCCATTGACTATACTATTTATCCTACGTGCGTCGACCACTCCTGGAATTTCCTTTAATAGAGCAATGTCAACATCCTCCAAGACTCCAGAAATGACTCCCTTGACAGGTGGCCCTGCTCCACAGCTCGAAGCATGATACATCATACCAGGCAACTCTGATATCCAATATAACTTTTTTTCTAATCCTCAGAAACAGTGGGGACTGTGGAGACACAAACACAGGCACAGACACATGCATACACACATGATAACATACGCACTATATACACGTACACATGTATTTTGTGTTGTAGATATTGGGGCTCCCTGTGTAGCGCAGTGGTCTAAGGCACTGCATCTCAGTGCTAGGGGCATCACTACAGACCCTGGTACAATTCCAGGCAGTATCATAACCGGCCGTGATTGGCCCAGCGTCATTCGGGTTAGAGTTTGGCCATCATTATATTATAAATAAGAATTTGTTCTTAACTGACTTGCCTAGTTTAATAAAGGTTAAATAAATTATACATATGTGGTAGCAGAGTAGGGGCCTGAGGGCACACACTTAATCTGTTGTGAATGTATTGTATGTCTGCTTTAACTTTGCTGGACTCCAGGAAGAGTACCTGCTGCCTTGGCAGGAACTAATGGAGATCCATAATAAACCCCAGGAAGAATAGCTGTTGCCTTGGCAGGAACTAATGGAGATCCATAATAAACCCCAGGAAGAGTAGCTGCTGCCTTGGCAGGAACTGATGGAGATCCATAATTAACCCCAGGAATAGTAGCTGCTGCCTTGGCAGGAACTAATGGAGATCCATAATAAACCCCAGGAATAGTAGCTGCTGCCTTGGCAGGAACTAATGGAGATCCATAATAAACCCCAGGAATAGTAGCTGCTGCCTTGGCAAGAACTAATGGAGATCCATAAAAAATACATATACAATAACTCACTTCTCGTGATCTTCACTGATTTTACCTTACCCAAGATTTTCTCCATCAGCCAGACTGGAGCTGAAATCTCCTTTAGCTATGTGTTAGCTTGTTAAGTCAATCAGGACCAGGTGTGGCAGACCTGGTGTCATAATCTTCGTCTTCTGATGAGGAGAAATCATCGGACCAATACGCAGCGTGGTAAGTGTCCATACTTATACTTTTATTGTTTAATCGTGAACACTAAACAAAACAAGAAAATGAACGACAGTCCTGTAAGGTGCTCACACTATACAAAGGAAACAACCACCCACAAAACACAAGACAAAAATCCCTACTTAAATATGGCCTCTAATCAGAGGCAACGAGATTCAGCTGCCTCCAATTGAAGACCAATCCCAAACAATTACCACATAGAAATAGAATACTAGAATATCAAACATAGAAATACATAACATAGAACTAAACCAAAACCCTGAAAGACACTAAACAAACACCCACTGCCACGGCCTGACCACACTACAATAACAAACAACCCTTTTTACAGGTCAGGACGTGACACCTGGGTCAACTCAGTCACCAAAGAGACCAGCGAAGAGGAAGCAGTCTACAATAAATCAATGAGTAAACATACAGTACATGAAGGGAGAGGCTCAGCAAACTGTAGAAAATAATGACAAAGTTATTTAGGGCACACAATCTCAATTAAAAGCCACTGCAAACCAAATGTAAACATTAAAATGTTAAATGGGCTGATCTCCAATCTAGGGGAAATAACATGGAGGGCAACATGTGACGTGTGTGTGTGTACTTCAGAGTGTGTGTGTGTGTGTGTACTTCTGAGTGTGTGTGTGTGTGTGTGTGTACTTCTGAGTGTGTGTGTGTGTGTACTTCTGTGTGTGTGTGTGTGTGTGTGTGTGTGTGTGTGTGTGTGTTTGTGTGTGTGTGTGTGTGTGTGTGTGTGTGTGTGTGTGTGTGTGTGTGTGTGTGTGTGTGTGTGTGTGTGTACACTGTGTCTGGATGGGTTCTTGGCAGGTGGCGCCGGCAGCTCCATTTGATTGATCTCCCGGTGGACGCTCCTGGACGCCACCTATGAAAGAGAGATTAGTTAATGCAAGTGAAACATTGCATCTCATTAGTCATTGGAGCAGCTTGATTACTTCATGAGCTTCTGAAGGACCTAACAATGGGTCAGAAAAACAACCATTTGGCTGGGTGAGGATCATACAATCTAACACATCTCCCAGTTATGTTCAACCACTGTGGCCTTTGGCAGTGGGGTGAAAACACATTCGATTCAGATCAGATTCAAACCCACTGCGTGGCATATAAACACAGAGATGATATCTTCTTTATTGCTTGTTTACGTTGGGGCATTAGCTCACAGGGCATTTCACTGCTGTTGTTCTCAGGCTTGGCTCTGTAAACTCTATCTGGGTATGGTAATGGATTACTTTATCCTTACACTCAGCCCTAAGCACAAACTCTGAAGTCAGGAACGACCACGTTTAAGATTCCAACTCATTTAGTTGGTGACTGGAGAGCCAAGGGTTCCTAGTGTAGTGCTGTTGCTAATGACACTGAGTCCACACACACACACACACACACACACACACACACACACACACACACACACACACACACACACACACACACACACACACACACACACACACACACACACACACACACACACACACACACACACACACATCCCTCTAACTTTGATTTAATTGAGGCTCTGTTGCTGAAGTGTTTCATGAGTGATATCACCGGCCTTAGATTAGGCCTAATCTTCTAGTGTGTAATGTTGTTGCAGTCCGGCCAAGTCCTACACTGCTCTGCTTATCTTGGCCGGCCCTGCAATAGAATCATTGGTGTTAGGAAGGTCCTGCTGTAGACTCCCTGGTGTTAGGAAGGTCCTGCTGTAGACTCCCTGGTGTTAGGAAGGTCCTGCAGTAGAATCTCTGGTGGTAGGAAGGTCCTGCACTAAAATCCCTGGTGTTAGGAGGGTCCTGCAGTAAACTCCCTGGTGTTAGGAGGGACTTGCAATACACTCCCTGGTTTTAGGAGGGTCCTGCAGTAAACTCCCTGGTTTTAGGAGGGACTTGCAATAAACTCCCTGGTTTTAGGAGGGTCCTGCAGTAAACTCCCTGGTTTTAGGAGGGTCCTGCAGTAAACTCCCTGGTGTTAGGAGGGTCCTGTAGTAGATGGTGTTAGGAGGGTCCTGCAGTAGAATCCCTGGTGTTTGGAGGGTCCTGCAGTAAACTCCCTGGTGTTAGGAGGGCCCTGCAGTAAACTCCCTGGTGTTAGGAGGGCCCTGCAGTAAACTCCCTGGTGTTAGGAGGGCCCTGCAGTAAACTCCCTGGTGTTAGGAGGGCCCTGCAGTAAACTCCCTGGTGTTAGGAGGGTCCTGCAATAAACTCCCCGGTGTTAGGAGAGCATTAGCCTCTCACTAGCCCATCCAACTGCATCCTGACCCAACCTGACTGAGTCCGCGTCTTTTGGTGTCTGTGTCTGTCGGTGTCTGTTGGTGTCTGTCGGTGTCTGTCACTATCTGTGTTTGTATCTGTCGGTGTCGGTGTCTGTCGATGTCTGTCGATGTCTGTCGGTATCTATCTGTGTCTGTTGGTATCTATCTGTGTCTGTCGGTATCTGTGTCTGTCTGTGCCTGTGTTGTTGGCGTCTGTCGGCGTCTGTCGGTGTCTGTGTCTGTTGGTGTCCGTTCCCCTGCATCTAGACCACTCTCAAACCCCTGAGAAGGAGAGGCAGACACCCCAGAGGCCAAACACATGGTTAGTGGATAGTATAGTTACTAGGACATGAAAGAAAACCTTCAGGACAAAGGATATATCTATTAGAGAATAATGAGATTTGTCTAATTAGAATTTCCTGTAACTGAGTAACTGTGATTCAGATTAGGTGTAATGTCATGTGATACAATTGGACTAATTGATATTCAGGTTGCAGATGGGTGATGGGTTCCCATTGGCTGTGTGTGTTGGCTAGGAAAGGGTTTTTCCACAGACTCCTGGTAGACCCAGAGTAGTGATGGACCAGACTCCTGGTAGACCCAGAGTAGTGATGGAACAGACCCAGAGTAGTGATGGAACAGACCCAGAGTAGTGATGGAACAGACCCAGAGTAGTGATGGAACAGACCCAGAGTAGTGATGGAACAGACCCAGAGTAGTGATGGAATAGACCCAGAGTAGTGATGGACCAGACCCAGAGTAGTGATGGAATAGACCCAGAGTAGTGATGGACCAGACCCAGAGTAGTGATGGACCAGACCCAGAGTAGTGATGGAACAGGCCCAGAGTAGTGATGGAATAGACCCAGAGTAGTGATGGACCAGACCCAGAGTAGTGATGGAACAGGCCCAGAGTAGTGATGGACCAGACCCAGAGTAGTGATGGACCAGACTCCTAGTAGACCCAGAGTAGTGATGGAACAGACCCAGAGTAGTGATGGAACAGACCCAGAGTAGTGATGGACCAGACCCAGAGTAGTGATGGAACAGACTCCTAGTAGACCCAGAGTAGTGATGGAACAGACTCCTAGTAGACCCAGAGTAGTGATGGAACAGACCCAGAGTAGTGATGGAACAGACCCAGAGTAGTGATGGACCAGACCCAGAGTAGTGATGGAACAGACCCAGAGTAGTGATGGAACAGACTCCTGGTAGACCCAGAGTAGTGATGGACCAGACCCAGAGTAGTGATGGAATAGACCCAGAGTAGTGATGGACCAGACCCAGAGTAGTGATGGAACAGACCCAGAGTAGTGATGGAACAGACTCCTGGTAGACCCAGAGTAGTGATGGAACAGACTCCTAGTAGACCCAGAGTAGTGATGGACCAGACCCAGAGTAGTGATGGAACAGACCCAGAGTAGTGATGGACCAGACCCAGAGTAGTGATGGAACAGACCCAGAGTAGTGATGGAACAGACCCAGAGTAGTGATGGAACAGACCCAGAGTAGTGATGGACCAGACCCAGAGTAGTGATGGAACAGACCCAGAGTAGTGATGGACCAGACTCCTGGTAGACCCAGAGTAGTGATGGAACAGACTCCTAGTAGACCCAGAGTAGTGATGGAACAGACCCAGAGTAGTGATGGAACAGACCCAGAGTAGTGATGGACCAGACCCAGAGTAGTGATGGACCAGACCCAGAGTAGTGATGGAATAGACCCAGAGTAGTGATGGACCAGACTCCTGGTAGACCCAGAGTAGTGATGGAACAGACTCCTAGTAGACCCAGAGTAGTGATGGAACAGACCCAGAGTAGTGATGGAACAGACCCAGAGTAGTGATGGACCAGACTCCAAGTAGACCCAGAGTAGTGATGGAACAGACCCAGAGTAGTGATGGACCAGACCCAGAGTAGTGATGGAACAGACCCAGAGTAGTGATGGACCAGACTCCTGGTAGACCCAGAGTAGTGATGGAACAGACTCCTAGTAGACCCAGAGTAGTGATGGAACAGACCCAGAGTAGTGATGGAACAGACCCAGAGTAGTGATGGACCAGACCCAGAGTAGTGATGGACCAGACCCAGAGTAGTGATGGAATAGACCCAGAGTAGTGATGGACCAGACCCAGAGTAGTGATGGAACAGACCCAGAGTAGTGATGGACCAGACCCAGAGTAGTGATGGAACAGACCCAGAGTAGTGATGGAACAGACTCCTGGTAGACCCAGAGTAGTGATGGAACAGACCCAGAGTAGTGATGGAACAGACCCAGAGTAGTGATGGAACAGACCCAGAGTAGTGATGGACCAGACCCAGAGTAGTGATGGAACAGACCCAGAGTAGTGATGGACCAGACCCAGAGTAGTGATGGACCAGACCCAGAGTAGTGATGGAACAGACCCAGAGTAGTGATGGAACAGACCCAGAGTAGTGATGGACCAGACTCCTAGTAGACCCAGAGTAGTGATGGACCAGACCCAGAGTAGTGATGGACCAGACTCCTAGTAGACCCAGAGTAGTGATGGACCAGACCCAGAGTAGTGATGGACCAGACCCAGAGTAGTGATGGAACAGACTCCTAGTAGACCCAGAGTAGTGATGGAACAGACTCCTAGTAGACCCAGAGTAGTGATGGACCAGACCCAGAGTAGTGATGGAACAGACCCAGAGTAGTGATGGACCAGACCCAGAGTAGTGATGGAACAGACCCAGAGTAGTGATGGAACAGACCCAGAGTAGTGATGGAACAGACCCAGAGTAGTGATGGAACAGACCCAGAGTAGTGGTGGAACAGACCCAGAGTAGTGATGGAACAGACCCAGAGTAGTGATGGACCAGACCCAGAGTAGTGATGGAACAGACCCAGAGTAGTGATGGAACAGACTCAGAGTAGTGATGGAACAGACCCAGAGTAGTGATGGACCAGACCCAGAGTAGTGATGGAACAGACCCAGAGTAGTGATGGACCAGACCCAGAGTAGTGATGGAACAGACCCAGAGTAGTGATGGACCAGACTCCTGGTAGACCCAGAGTAGTGATGGAACAGACTCCTAGTAGACCCAGAGTAGTGATGGAACAGACCCAGAGTAGTGATGGAACAGACCCAGAGTAGTGATGGACCAGACCCAGAGTAGTGATGGACCAGACCCAGAGTAGTGATGGAATAGACCCAGAGTAGTGATGGACCAGACTCCTGGTAGACCCAGAGTAGTGATGGAACAGACTCCTAGTAGACCCAGAGTAGTGATGGAACAGACCCAGAGTAGTGATGGAACAGACCCAGAGTAGTGATGGACCAGACTCCAAGTAGACCCAGAGTAGTGATGGAACAGACCCAGAGTAGTGATGGACCAGACCCAGAGTAGTGATGGAACAGACCCAGAGTAGTGATGGACCAGACTCCTGGTAGACCCAGAGTAGTGATGGAACAGACTCCTAGTAGACCCAGAGTAGTGATGGAACAGACCCAGAGTAGTGATGGAACAGACCCAGAGTAGTGATGGAACAGACCCAGAGTAGTGATGGAACAGACCCAGAGTAGTGATGGACCAGACCCAGAGTAGTGATGGAACAGACCCAGAGTAGTGATGGAACAGACCCAGAGTAGTGATGGACCAGACTCCTAGTAGACCCAGAGTAGTGATGGACCAGACCCAGAGTAGTGATGGACCAGACTCCTAGTAGACCCAGAGTAGTGATGGACCAGACCCAGAGTAGTGATGGACCAGACCCAGAGTAGTGATGGAACAGACTCCTAGTAGACCCAGAGTAGTGATGGAACAGACTCCTAGTAGACCCAGAGTAGTGATGGAACAGACTCCTGGTAGACCCAGAGTAGTGATGGAACAGACTCCTAGTAGACCCAGAGTAGTGATGGACCAGACCCAGAGTAGTGATGGACCAGACTCCTAGTAGACCCAGAGTAGTGATGGACCAGACCCAGAGTAGTGATGGACCAGACTCCTAGTAGACCCAGAGTAGTGATGGACCAGACCCAGAGTAGTGATGGACCAGACCCAGAGTAGTGATGGAACAGACTCCTAGTAGACCCAGAGTAGTGATGGAACAGACTCCTAGTAGACCCAGAGTAGTGATGGACCAGACCCAGAGTAGTGATGGAATAGACCCAGAGTAGTGATGGAACAGACTCCTAGTAGACCCAGAGTAGTGATGGACCAGACCCAGAGTAGTGATGGACCAGACCCAGAGTAGTGATGGAATAGACCCAGAGTAGTGATGGAACAGACTCCTAGTAGACCCAGAGTAGTGATGGAACAGACCCAGAGTAGTGATGGAATAGACCCAGAGTAGTGATGGAACAGACTCCTAGTAGACCCAGAGTAGTGATGGAACAGTAGAAAAGAAGGAAGTAGTAATTAGACCGTAGACACATGACAGTCGTTTCTTGTCCTTGATCCAAATAGAGTGACGGTTTTGTCAGCATTACAGGAACATAATCACAACAAAAAAAGCCATTGAAAATGTATTCTTGTGTTGTTATATTAGTGAACAGTTCCACCGCGACATGCCAAATTTTTCACGTGTGGTCATGCTTGCAGATAAACGTAGTTTCCAATCAATTAACCTTGTCTTGACATTCAATAAAGTTGTTCTCAATATTAGATAATTCTGCAAACAAATCTATTTCCAGTGTTGACGATCATAGAGAGAGCAAGGACACCATCCAGTAACAGGAACACATTTTTGAAGGCCACCACCAACTCAAGGGAATAGGTGTAATGTTGATGGTGAATCTTGGAATTTTGCGGATACTCCCAAGAATCTATCTATAATTTTTTTTTTTTGTGGCATGATAAAAAAAAAAACATTCAAAATAACAACCCGTGTCACACTAGAAAAGGATTTTGAAAAATGTACCAGAAACATTACGGTGCATACCTCTGCTTCGAAATTAATTCAAAAAGCATATTAATCATGGTTTTGGGAATGGTTGGATCTGTCGGAAAGTGGGTCAAGAATTCCAGACTTCTCCACACTGCCCTGAATACAGCTGCAAATTAGTGGATTTCTGCAGGCAAGGAAATGATTCCGTGTCATTGACAGATGTTTAATAGATTCAGTCTGGGTCTGTGATGTGGGCCTGCTCTGGCCAATAGAAACATGGAGGTCAGTTAGGCTCTGTCTCTAATTGGGGCCCTGAATGAAGACAGAAGGGTAATGCACTCTAATCATACTGTTTGATGGATGAGGGATTTATACACCATTTCAGAGCACAATCATGTATGACAATCACAGTGACTTGACTTGACAAATTCTGTATGAAGAATGGGAGTACATGTACAGTAATACTTTGAGTGCAGTATTCTACTGTGTGTACACTCCACCTTGCCTTGTCAAAATGTGGTGACTTATAACATGGACGTACAGCACCACCCTCCTCTCCCTCTCTCATTTAATGTATAGGTGCTAACAAAGGGAGTCTTTGCAGGAGGTGAGAACCTTACCTCTGGCCCAAAATGGAAACATGAGTCGAGGGATATTTGGCTTGTATGGAGTTACAGTGTTCTCTTCCCTATAGACCCTGTGGCCTGGAGCTGGTAGTAGGGGAGAGGAGGAGGACAGGGGAGGAGGAGAGAGAGATACGGTGGGGAAGGAAAGGAGGAGAGAGAGAGGGGGAGGAGGATAGAGAGGGGGATGAGGGAGAAGAGGAGAGAGAGAGAGGGTGAGGAAGGAGAGATGGGAGGAAGGAGAGGAGGGAGAGGAGGAGAGAGAGTGGGGGAGGAGGGAGAGGAGGAGAGAGAGGGGGAGCAGAAGAGAGAGAGGGGGAGGAGGGAGAGGAGGAGAGAGAGAGGGGGAGCAGGAGAGAGGGAGTGGGAGGAGGGGGAGGAGGAGAAAGAGAGGGGGAGGAGGAGGGAGGAGAGGAGGAGAGAGAGTGGGGGAGGAGGGAGAGGAGGAGAGAGAGGGGGAGCAGGAGAGAGAAGGGGAGGAGGGAGAGGAGGAGAGAGAGAGAGGGGGAGAAAGGGGAGGGTTGTGTTCTCTCCCTCCCAGTTAACACAAAGGAAAGCTTTCTTTCCATCTCTCCCTTTCTTGCTTTCTTAACTCCTTTACCCATTATAACACCACCTGGACAGTTTGCTACAAGCTAGTTGCCTTTAAAAAAAAGAAAAAAACAATGATTTGTGAGCAGTTATATTTTAAATGTTTTCCTATTCCCTGCGATGGGATCCCTGCAATGCAATACCACCCAGCATAACACGGTAACAATCCATTCAGACTAATAAAGAGAAGTCGCAGGAGACTGAATAGTACAGTTATTACTGAAAAGCAGTAACTGACGAGCAGACCAGGCTGGAGATGGTTTTAGGGCCTTTCTAAAGTTGAGTTTTTAGCCTCGTTGAGTCTGTTCATATTTTCTCCCTCTCCAGGGTACATAGAAATATAATCTAGAGTCAGTTGAATACAGTCTAGTATAGAATCTATTATAGAGAAACTCTATTTCTATCGACTACAGTCTTCCTGTTTTTTTTTTTAATGCAAAACATTAAAACTCACTTTTCAATAAAATTGTACTTTCAATCCTGGATGTAGCTGGACAGCCTCAAACGTCCTGTCTCTTCCTCTCTGCTGCATCGCCAGCCTTCTCTCGTCGCCTTGGTTACGGGTCACGGGTGATGTCAGAACACTTAAGAGGGATTAGGGTGCATAGAGAGAACAGAGTAGTACAGAGGCTACTGAATCCTTCCTGTACTACTCTGAATGGTTGTTCTCAAAGAGACTTACTGCTTCATCGTCAGAGGCCTTATACACGGTTCCAGGCAGTCGACACACTGGGGATTCAGTATCCGAGAATTTCGGAGGGAGCCAAAGCTTTTTAAATGGCGGTATCCGTTACAGTATGAATGACAACAGATGATGATTGTCAGATAACAAACGCACAAAGCGTCTGTTTCTTTCACATATGCAACTCGACCGACAACAGTTTACTTGAGGTGTACTTTTGTCTGACAAAAATAGACAATGATGTGCATCATACAGTGCCTTCAGAAAGTATTCACAACCCTTAACTTGTTCCACATTTTGCTGTGTTATAGCCTGAATTTGAAATTGAATAAAATTAAGATTTTTTGTTGTTGCTGGCATACACACAATATCCCATAATGCCAAAGTGGAATTATGTATTTCGAAATGTTTATGAATTAATCAAAGTCAATAAGTATTCAAACCCTTTTTATGGCAAGCCTAAATAAGTTCAGAAGTAAAAATGTGCTTAACAAGTCACATAATAAGTTGCATGGACTCACTATGTGTGCAATAATAGTGTTTAACATGATATTTGAATGACTACCTCATCGCTCTACCCCACACATACAATTATCTGTAAGGTCCCTCAGTCGAGCAGTGAATTTCAAACAGAGATTCAATCACAAAGCCCAGGGTAGTTTTCAAATGCCTTGCAAAGAATGACACTTATTGGTAGATGGGAAAAAAAAACATTTAAAAGCAGACTTTGAATATCGCTTTAAGCATGGTGAAGTTATTAACTTACACTTTGGATGGTGTATCAATACATCCAGTCACTACAAAGAGACAGGCGTCCTTCCTAACTCAGTTGCCAGAAAGAAATGAAACCACTCAGGGATTTCACCATGATGACTTTAAAACAGTTACAGAGTTTAATGGCTCTGATAGGAGAAAACTGAGGAAGGATCAACAACATTGTAGTTACTCCACAATATTAACCTAACTGACAGAGTGAAAAGATGGAATCCTGTACAGAATAGAAATATTCCAAAGCATGAATAGTGTTTGCAACAAGGCACTAGTAACTGCAAAAATATGTGGCAAAGTCTTATGTCCTGGATACAAAGTGTTATGTTTGGAGCAAATCCAACACAACATATTACTGAGTACCACTCTCCATATTTGCAAGACTAGTGGTGGCTGCATCATGTTATGGGTATGCTTGTAATCATTAAGGACTGGCTACTTTTTCAGGATAAAAAAATAAACGTAATGGAGCTAAGCACAGGCAAAATCCTAGAGGAAAACCTGGTTCCGTCTGCTTTTCATCAGACAGATGGGAGACAGAGAGCTGGTTTCAAGCGCAGGGCACAGCAGGTGTTTATTGTAAAGGACCACAGGAGGAGGGAGGTAGCTGGGTCCAGGGGCAGGCAGAAGGTCATACACAGGAGGAGGCAGGTAACTGGGACAAGGGGCAGGCAGAAGGTCATACACAGGAGGAGGGAGGTAGCTGGGTCCAGGGGCAGGCAGAAGGTCATACACAGGGGGTCCAACAAGGCAACAGTACAGGCAGGGAAAAGGCTGGTAACGTAGTCCGGGAGATCAGGCAATAGGTTGATAACAGGAAATCCGATAGGCTAAAGTACAGGCAGAGAATAGGCACAAGGCGTCGTTAGTGAGGCAGGCAAAAATTATCATTCACGGGAGGATTAAATTACAGTCAAACCAGAGCTCCGAATAGAAGTGTGTTACAAAACAAATAATACCTCACAATGATGGGGTGCAAAGAACTGAACTAAATAGTGTGTGATAATGACATACAGGTGTGAACAGGTCATCAGAATTCAGGTGAGTGGGATCTGGAGAGTGAACTGCGTTCAGGGGATCTATGTGTTTGAGAGTGTGCGCTGGAAAGTGGGCAGGAGAGTGAGCTGCGCTCAGGAGATCTACGTGTTTGAGAGTGTGAGTTGGAAGCAGACATTACACACTGGGAGATGAATTCACCTTCCAGCAGGTCAATAACCTAAAACACATGGCCAAACCTACACTGGAGTTGCTTACCAAGAAGACACTGAATGTTCCTGAGTGGCAGAGTTAAATCGGCTTGAAAATCTATCGCAAGACCGGAAAATGGTTGTCTAGCAATGATCAACAACACATTTAACAGAGCTTGAATACTTTTTTTGTAATTCAAATATTGTACAAACCAGTTGTGGAAAGAGAGACTTGGAGACTTACCCAGCAAGTCTGACAGCTGTAATCACTGCCAAAGGTGCTTCTACAAAGTATTGACTCAGGGGTGTGAATATGTACGTAAATGAGCTATTTCTGTATTTCATTTTCAATAAAAAAACAAAAATGTCTAAAAACGTTTTTACTTTGTCATTATGGGGTATTGTGATGTCATTATGGGGTATTGTGATGTCATTATGGGGTATTGTGTGTAGATGGGTGAGAGAAAAAAAATCGAAGGAATACATTTTTTTAGTCCGTAACAACAAAATGTGGAACAAGTCAAGGGGTATGAATACTTTCTGAAGGGACTGTACGATTTAATCCATGTTCATGCACCTTAGTGTGACTGTAGGCTTGTCTTTCATTAGAAATGTATTAGATTAGAGAAATTGATTACGTGTCATAAATATACTGTCTAATCTGACTCACACATTCTGAAAAAAAAAGGGGCTGCTGAAAAACAAATAGATTGTAGCTGGAAATAAAGCTTTGTGTTTGCCATGTCATAGCATTCTCAGACTTGGAGCAGCTTTAAGTTGGCTTAACTAGTCATTAAGATAGTACATAATGAATCCAGTTAGGCTAAACGTCATTAACCGAAAGCCTACCTGTCAGAAAAAGGTCAGAAATACAATAGAATTCCAGCACAACATTGGATATTGTGGTGCTGCATTCTCTACAACACTGTTTCTAGGTTAATGTTATACACACAGACAGACGTGGGTGTCATTTTAAAGTGCTGTACTGTGGAAAGTGGGGAAACATACCTTGGGGCCTACTTAACCCTGTTCTCCTTTTCTTCCTAGTTCTGTTTTCATGGCTCTTTCTTCAGTTTCACATCCCCACATTTTCATTGTTTATTTTCTTAAATTCCCCCATATTTCAGTGCCCTGACAGCTGGGTGGCAGGTAGCATACCGGTAAAGGGCATTGGTCCTGTGAACAAAAGGTTGCTGGTTCGAATCCCCAAGCTAGCAACGTGGAAAAATCTGTCATTCTGCCCTTGTGAATCCCCAACAACAACTGCTCTGTGGATGTTGGTTAAGGTAGCCCCCCCCGCACCTCTCTGATTTAGAGGGGTTGGGTTAAATGCAGAAGACACATTTTGGTTGAATTCATTCAGTTGCGCAACTGACTTGGTATTTCATTCCCATCCTGTTGGATGAGTTAAAGCTGTTGGTTGGACACCCCCTTTAGCAGGTAGAGTCCATGGTGAGTTAGAGCTGTTGGTTGGACACCCCCTTTAGCAGGTAGAGTCCATGGTGAGTTAGAGCTGTTGGTTGGACACCCCGTTTAGCAGGTAGAGTCCATGGTGAGTTAGAGCTGTTGGTTGGACACCCCGTTTAGCAGGTAGAGTCCATGGTGAGTTAGAGCTGTTGGTTGTACACCCCCTTTAGCAGGTAGAGTCCATGGTGAGTTAGAGCTGTTGGTTGGACACCCCCTTTAGCAGGTAGAGTCCATGGTGAGTTAGAGCTGTTGGTTGGACACCCCCTTTAGCAGGTAGAGTCCATGGTGAGTTAGAGCTGTTGGTTGGACACCCCGTTTAGCAGGTAGAGTCCATGGTGAGTTAGAGCTGTTGGTTGGACACCCCCTTTAGCAGGTAGAGTCCATGGTGAGTTAGAGCTGTTGGTTGGACACCCCGTTTAGCAGGTAGAGTCCATGGTGAGTTAGAGCTGTTGGTTGGACACCCCCTTTAGCAGGTAGAGTCCATGGTGAGTTAGAGCTGTTGGTTGGACACCCCCTTTAGCAGGTAGAGTCCATGGTGAGTTAGAGCTGTTGGTTGGACACCCCCTTTAGCAGGTAGAGTCCATGGTGAGTTAGAGCTGTTGGTTGGATTCCCCGCAGCAGTTAGAGTCCATGGTGAGTGAGAGGCTAATGAATGGGGGTCATTGAACACAGCTGTGTGTGTGTGTAACTGCTAGTCAGGATAATCTGATGAATATGGACTGACTTCATAATCAATGACAACTTGAGTGAGGGGGTGATACAACGATTTCCCTTTTCAAACAATGTCTCTAACGCGTCATCAGTCATCCCGTGCCATCGAAAAACCAACAGAGAAAGAGACCCCCGGAACGTGAAAGACTGAAACCAGAGTCTCTTTTTTTCATTTCCTTGTTTGCGAACCAGAAATTGTCATGTTGCTATTCCCAGGAGGCCCCAGCGGTTACCCAGAGCTGAACCACAGGTCCACAGCCCGCAAGGCTATGTACCTACTCTGCTGCTCTCCTCCCTGAGCAGCTGGGAGGCATTATCCCCTGAGAAACACACCCCTTCACTTCACCATATTGTTTTTTCTACATTATAATCACAGTCATATTTTTGTGTGTGATTGATTAATGTTGAGGACACAGGCTTTAATGACCCATGTAACAGACGTGGGGTTGATTGCATGTCAAGTGCTGGCAGGCAGCACAGAACATACACTCAAAAGCATATTTACTTGGACTGTGAAGTTATATGTTTGAAAACATGTTATGTATGAAAATACACTAAACTAAAAAGGTGACATTCTGTACTGTCGCCTGACTGTCGCCCTCACAGCAGACCCCTACCGCACTGCAATACTAACCCTAACCCTCATAGCAGACCCCTACCGCACTGCAATACTAACCCTGAACCTCATAGCAGACCCTTACCGCACTGCAATCCTAACCCTCATAGCAGACCCTTACCACACTGCAACCCTAACCCTAACCCTCATAGCAGACCCCTAGAGCACTGCAATCCTAACCCTAACCTTCACAGCAGACCCCTAGCGCACTGCAATCCTAACCCTAACCCTCATAGCAGACCCCTAGTGCACTGCAATCCTAACCCTAACCCTCATAGCAGACCCTTACTGGACTGCAATCCTAACCCTTATAGCAAACCTCTACCGCACTGCAATCCTAACCCTAACCCTAATTGCAGACCCTTACTGCACTGCAATCCTAACCCTAACCCTCATAGTAGAGCCCTACTGCACTGCAATCCTAACCCTAACCCTCACAGCAGACCTCTACCACACTGCAATCCTAACCCTAAACCTCATAGCAGACCCCTAGCACACTGCAATCCTAACCCTAACCCTCATAGCAGACCCTTACCGCACTGCAATCCCAACCCTAACCTTCATAGCAGACCATTACCGCACTGCAATCCTAACCCTAACCTTAAAGCAGACCCCTAGCACACTGCAATCCTAACCATCATAAGACCCCTACTGCACTGCAATCCTAACCCTAACCTTCATAGCAGACCCTTACCGCACTGCAATCCTAACCCTAACCTTCATAGCAGACCTCTAACACACTGCAATCCTAACCCTAAACCTCATAGCAGACCCTTACCGCACTGCAATCCTAACCGTCATAGCAGACCTCTACCACACTGCAATCCTAACCCTAACCTTCACAGCAGACCTCTACCACACTGCAATCCTAACCCTAACCCTCATAGCAGACCCCTAGCGCACTGCAATCCTAACCCTAACCCTCATAGCAGACCTCTACCGCACTGCAATCCTAACCCTCATAGCAGACCCTTACCACACTGCAATCCTAACCCTCATAGCAGACCCTTACCACACTGCAATCCTAACCCTAACCCTCATAGCAGACCCCTAGCGCACTGCAATCCTAACCCTAAACCTCACAGCAGACCTCTACCACACTGCAATCCTAACCCTAAACCTCACAGCAGACCTCTACTGCACTGCAATCCTAACCCTAACCCTCATAGCAGACCTCTACCGCACTGCAATCCTAACCCTAAATCTCACGCAGACCCCTAGCACACTGCAATCCTAACCCTAACCCTCATAGCAGACCTCTACCGCACTGCAATCCTAACCCTAACCCTCACAGCAGACCCTTACTGCACTGCAATCCTAACCCTAAATCTCACAGCAGACCCCTAGCACACTGCAATCCTAACCCTAACCCTCATAGCAGACCCTTACCGCACTGCAATCCTAACCCTAACCTTCACAGCAGACCCCTACCGCACTGCAATCCTAACCCTAACCCTCATAGCAGACCCTTACTGCACTGCAATCCTAACCCTAACCCTCACAGCAGACCCTTACCACACTGCAATCCCAACCCTAACTTTCACAGCAGACCTCTACCACACTGCAATCCTAACACTAAACCTCACAGCAGACCTCTACTGCACTGCAATCCTAACCCTAACCTTCACAGCAGACCTCTACCACACTGCAATCCTAACCCTAACCTTCACAGCAGACCTCTACCACACTGCAATCCTAACCCTAAATCTCACAGCAGACCCCTAGCACACTGCAATCCTAACCCTAACCTTCACAGCAGACCCCTACCGCACTGCAATCCTAACCCTAACCCTCATAGCAGACCCTTACTGCACTGCAATCCTAACCCTAACCTTCACAGCAGACCCTTACTGCACTTCAATCCTAACCCTAACCCTCACAGCAGACTACTACCGCACTGCAAGTGGTAAAGGAGTGCTGTAAAAACAAGCCTGATATAGAACAGAAATGTGTATGTTGAAAATAGGAAAAGACACAATTGGCTCTGATGCTGAATGAAATGACAGAGAGAGAGATTTGGATAAGCGTCCCGTCAGCGAGACGTAAAATATTAAACAATATTCATATTCATATTAAACATTTCTGAACATACAAGTATCTTATATGGTTAAAAGCTTAAATTCTTGTTAATCTAACTGCATTGTCTGATTTACAATAGGCTTTACAGCGAAAGCATACCATGCAATTGTATGAGGACAGCGCCCCACATCAGCATATTATTCAGCCAGCACAGGCTTCATAAAATCACAAATAGCGATTAAATAACAACATAGAACCGGCCTTCCTTGTCTAATGTATGTCCACTGTATATAGAATCCCCCCTTCCTTGTCCACTGTATATAGAATCCCCCCTTCCTTGTTCACTGTATATAGAACCCCCCTTCCATGTCCACTGTATATAGAACCCCCCTTCCATGTCCACTGTATATAGAACCCCCCTTCCTTATCCACTGTATATAGAACCCCCCTTCCATGTCCACTGTATATAGAACCCCCCTTCCTTATCCACTGTATATAGAACCCCCCTTCCTTGTCCACTGTATATAGAACCCCCCTTCCTTGTCCACTGTATATAGAACCCCCCTTCCTTATCCACTGTATATAGAACCCCCCTTCCTTGTCCACTGTATATAGAACCCCCCTTCCTTGTCCACTGTATATAGAACCCCCCTTCCTTGTCCACTATATATAGAATCCCCCCTTCCATGTCCACTGTATACAGAACCTCCCTTCCATGTCCACTGTATATAGAACCCACCTTCCATGTCCACTGTATATAGAACCCCCCTTCCATGTCCACTGTATATAGAACCCCCCTTCCATGTCCACTGTATATAGAACCCCCCTTCCATGTCCACTGTATATAGAACCCCCTTCCTTGTCCACTGTATATAGAACCCCCCTTCCTTGTCCACTGTATGTCCACTGTATATAGAACCCCCCTTCCATGTCCACTGTATATAGAACCCCCCTTCCATGTCCACTGTATATAGAACCCCCCTTCCATGTCCACTGTATATAGAACCCCCTTCCTTGTCCACTGTATATAGAACCCCCTTGCATGTCCACTGTATATAGAACCCCCCTTCCATGTCCACTGTATATAGAACCCCCCTTCCATGTCCACTGTATACAGAACCCCCCTTCCATGTCCACTGTATACAGAGCCCCACTGAGGCCCCACACTCAGGCGGTTCACCAGTTTACAGTAGGTATGCTTCAGTGTCAGCTGATGCTTCACCGCCATCTTCGCCTACCCCAATAAGTAATTCTCAGCAACAAAGTTTGCTGCTACAGCAGTCTGAGTAAAGATGCTGGAGGAGAGAGAGAGAGAGAGAGAGAGAGAGAGAGAGAGAGAGAGAGAGATGCCTTTATTAAAGCCCTCAGTGTGAGCTGTCAGTCACATAGTTTCTCCCTCACATATATGCATACATACCAGTAGCGTAGCCAGAAATGTTTTGGTGGGTGGGGTGGAAACAGCTAACTTCCTGCAATTGTACACATTTTGCGATGGGGCAAAGAGAAACACACACACACACACACACACACACACACCTCCTATAAAGAGGAGGGTGTATGTATACCTCCTATAAAAAGGAGGGGAGGGATGGATACCACCTATAAAGGATAGGGGAGGGATGGATACCTCCTGTAAAGGAGGGGAGGGATGGATACCTCCTATAAAGGGGAGGGATGGATACCACCTATAAAGGATAGGGGAGGGATGGATACCTCCTGTAAAGGGGAGGGATGGATACCTCCTGTAAAGGGGAGGGATGGATACCTCCTGTAAAGGGGAGGGATGGATACCACCTATAAAGGAAAGGGGAGGGATGGATACCTCCTGTAAAAAGGAGGGATGGATACCTCCTATAATGGGGAGGGATGGATACCTCCTGTAAAGGAAAGGGGAGGGATGGATACCTCCTATAAAGGATAGGGGAGGGATGGATACCACCTATAAAGGAAAGGGGAGGGATGGATACCTCCTGTAAAGGAAAGGGGAGGGATGGATACCTCCTGTAAAGGAAAGGGGAGGGATGGATACCTCCTATAAAGGATAGGGGAGGGATGGATACCTCCTATAATGGGGAGGGATGGATACCTCCTGTAAAGGGGAGGGATGGATACCTCCTGTAAAGGGGAGGGATGGATACCTCCTATAAAGGAAAGGGGGGGGATGGATACCTCCTATAAAGGAAAGGGATGGATACCACCTATAAAGGAAAGGGGAGGGATGGATACCTCCTATAAAAAGGAGGGATGGATACCTCCTATAATGGGGAGGGATGGATACCTCCTGTAAAGGGGAGGGATGGATACCTCCTGTAAAGGGGAGGGATGGATACCACCTATAAAGGAAAGGGAAGGGATGGATACCTCCTGTAAAGGGGAGGGATGGATACCACCTATAAAGGAAAGGGGAGGGATGGATACCTCCTGTAAAGGGGAGGGATGGATACCTCCTGTAAAGGGGAGGGATGGATACCTCCTGTAAAGGGGAGGGATGGATACCACCTATAAAGGAAAGGGGAGGGATGGATACCTCCTATAATGGGGAGGGATGGATACCTCCTATAATGGGGAGGGATGGATACCTCCTATAATGGAGAGGGATGGATACCTCCTGTAAAGGACAGGGGAGGGATGGATACCTCCTATAAAGGACAGGGGAGGTATGGATACCTCCTATGATTACATTTTAGTCATTTAGTAGACGCTCTTATCCAGAGCGACTTACAGTAGTGAATGCATACATTTCATACATTTATTATTATATATTTTTTTTTGTACTGGCCCCCCGTGGGAATCGAATCCACAACCCTGGCATTGCACACACCATGCTCTACCAACTGAGCCACAGGAGTAACCTATAAAGGACAGGGAGGGATGGACACCTCCTATAAAGGACAGGGAGGGATGGATACCTCCTATAAAGGACAGGGGGGATGGATACCTCCTATAAAGGACAGGGGGGATGGATACCTACTATAAAGGACAGGGAGGGATGGATACCTCCTATAAAGGACAGGGAGGGATGGATACCTCCTATAAAGGACAGGGGAGGGATGGATACCTCCTATAAAGGACAGGAGGGATGGATACCTCCTATAAAGGACAGGGGGGATGGATACCTCCTATAAAGGACAGGGAGGGATGGATACCTACTATACAGGACAGGGAGGGATGGATTACTCCTATAAAGGACAGGGGGGATGGATACCTCCTATAAAGGACAGGGAGGGATGGATACCTCCTATAAAGGACAGGGGGGATGGATACCTCCTATAAAGGACAGGGAGGGATGGACACCTCCTATAAAGGACAGGGAGGGATGGATACCTCCTATAAAGGACAGGGGAGGGATGGACACCTCCTATAAAGGACAGGGGAGGGATGGACACCTCCTATAAAGGACAGGGGAAGGGATGGACACCTCCTATAAAGGACAGGGGAGAGATGGATTACTCCTTTAAAGGACAGGGGAGGGATGGACACCTCCTATAAAGGACAGGGGAGGGATGGATACCTACTATAATGGGGAGCGATGGACTACTGTCTGGGAAGGGTTGGTCCGTATGTGTATGTGGATGAGAGATTGCGTCTGTGTTGCTTGGGTCTGTTGTTATTCCTGGCTGAGGAATGGAATTGGTATGACCCTGTAAAACATTACCCTTTTTATATACCGTTTAGTAGTAACTTCAAGTAAGGATGCATTTATACTAAGTACTCAAACACGGCTTCAAACACATATACAGTGAGGGAAAAAAGTATTTGATCCCCTGCTGATTTTGTACGTTTGCCCACTGACAAAGAAATTATCAGTCTATAATTTTAATGGTAGGTTTATTTGAACAGTGAGAGACAGAATAAAAAAATAAAAATAAAAAAAAACGTACCAAAAATGTTATAAATTGTTTTGCATTTTAATGAGGGAAATCTGAAAGATTTCTGGCTCCCAGGTGTCTTTTATACAGGTAACGAGCTGAGATTAGCAGCACACTCTTAAAGGGAGTGCTCCTAATCTCAGTTTGTTACCTGTATAAAAGACACCTGTCCACAGAAGCAATCAATCAATCAGATTCCAAACTCTCCACCATGGTCAAGACCAAAGAGCTCTCCAAGGATGTCAGGGACAAGATTGTAGACCTACACAAGGCTGGAATGGGCTACAAGACCATCGCCAAGCAGCTTGGTGAGAAAGTGACAACAGTTGGTGCGATTATTTGCAAATGGAAGAAACACAAAAGAACTGTCAATCTCCCTCGGCCTGGGGCTCCATGCAAGATCTCACCTCGTGGAGTTGCAATGATCATGAGAACGGTGAGGAATCAGCCCAGAACTACACGAGAAGATCTTGTCAATGATCTCAAGGCAGCTGGGACCATAGTCACCAAGAAAACAATTGGTAACACACTACACCGTGAAGGACTGAAATCCTGCAGCGCCCGCAAGGTCCCCCTACTCAAGAAAGCACATATACGTGCCCGTCTGAAGTTTTTCAATGAACATCTGAATGATTCAGAGGACAAATGGGTGAAAGTGTTCTGGTCAGATGAGACCAAAATGGAGCTCTTTGGCATCAACTCAACTCGCCGTGTTTGGAGGAGGAGGAATGCTGCATATAACCCCAAGAACACTATCCCCACCGTCAAACATGGAGGTTTACATTATGCTTTGGGGGTGTTTTTCTGCTAAGGGGACAGGACAACTTCACCGTATCAAAGGGACGATAGACGGGGCCATGTACCGTCAAATCTTGGGTGAGAACCTCCTTCCCTCAGCTAGGGCATTCAAAATGGGTCGTGGATGGGTATTCCAGCATGACAATGACCCAAAACACACGGCTACGACAACAAAGGAGTGGCTCGAGAAGAAGCACATTAAGGTCCTGGAGTGGCCTAGCCAGTCTCCAGACCTTAATCCCATAGAAAATCTGTGGAGGGAGCTGAAGGTTCGAGTTGCCAAACGTCAGCCTCAACCTTAATGACTTGGAGAAGATCTGCAAAGAGGAGTGGGACAAGATCCCTCCTGAGATGTGTGCAAAGCTGGTGGCCAACTACAAGAAATGTCTGACCTCTGTGATTGCCAACAAGGTTTTTGCCACCAAGTACTAAGTCATGTTTTGCAGAGGGGTCAAATACTTATTTCCCTCATTAAAATGCAAATCAATTTCTAACATTTTTGACATGCGTTTTTCTGAATTTTTGTTGTTGTTATTCTGTCTCTCACTGTTCAAATAAACCTACCATTAAAATTATAGACTGATCATTTCTTTGTCAGTGGGCAAATGTAAAAAATCAGCAGTGGATCAAATACTTTTTTCCCTCAATGTATTTGTGTGAGCATGCAAGCTACATACTTGGGGCTATGTAGCAGTCAGGGACATTTGAGAGCAGGCTTGTCTGGTGAGTGATCAGTGGTGAAAGTGACCTGTCTCCTATGAGAAGGTTAGCCAGCGGCCAGGCAGACGCGGTCAAGGGGTTGGATTGTTACTGGACATTTATATTCAGTGTGTCAGTATTGTCAGAGTTATATGGAGTCTGTGGTCTGTTTCCATTAGATGGACTCATTCGGGAAGATACAGAACATTGCCAAAAAAAAACTAGACAAAACTCTGAAACGCCTGACATTGAACTCTATGGTGAACAAGTTGGCCAGGCTCCCAGATTATTGTGACCTTTTAGGGACTGAGTGACCACAGTCTCTAGAGGAGGATGAAGACAACTGACTAGTGGAGGCCGGTGGTCCCTTTAAATCAGAGGCCGGGCTCATTGCGATGGCTGGAGCGGAATGAATGGAACCTTTGGATGGTGTCTCATGGAGCGGTCATCAAACATGTTTGATACCTTTCTATTCTATTCATTCCATTTGTGCCATCCTTCCTCCACCGACATTTACTGCAACTGACAGGGTGCTTTTGACATGTGACATTGTAAACCCTTAACCATTCAAATAAAACATCCACCTGAAGCCATGTCTGCTACACCTGATTGCCCTACAGCCAGGTGAGGCTCTAGCCCTTTTAAGTGACACCTGACTGGCCCCTGTTAAACAATCAATGTCAGTCGTTAGCTCCATGGAATTCGCCTGAATGAGGAATTTGTTTTTTTTGTTGAAAGTTGTGTTCTCAGACAGTGGTTTGTTGCAGAATTCCATGGGACAAAAGGAATTAGAAGTTCTAATTCTGATGTCATCAATCTGATTGTTCAGCAACTGGAGGACATATGGCAACTGAAATACCAGCTTGAAAAAGTTACACATAGCTCTGTGTGGAATGTGTTGAGTGAGGGGCATTGTGGTTAGTAGTGGTGCATTGTGTGGTACCCCCAGGGCAGGTGCTGAGGAGATGTGAGGAGATTTAACAGGACTATAAATAGCTCACTGTGTGGATCCCCCAGGGCAGGTGCTGAGGACAGGTGAGGGGGGCTATAAATAGCTCAATCACACATGCCAAGAAACTCAGTCATGGAGATATTTCAGTTTCCAGTCATTCTCAAATGGCTTTTAGAGTTCTGAAACTTTCTGGCAAAGATAACACATTACATATTTTCAATCTGGACTAAATAATCCCTGCATACTCCAAAGTCATTCTAGTGAGACTGAAACATGAAGCTAACTGGTTGCACTATAATAACAACAGACTTGGCACAACGTTGTTCCCATAAAGGGTTTTTCATAATAGTGTCCGGTTGTGCTTCGTTCGTGTGTCCTTTTCAGGTTAGTCATTCTACTTTGATTAAGTGTATTTATATAACTTGTCGGAATGTAAATAGTGACCTCATTACTCTTCCGTCTCATTTTTGCCCAGAAGTATGAAAAAAGACAGGAAAAAATAAGAAAACCATTTTATTTATAAACCGTATGGGATCGGTTTCCTAGACGCAGATTAAGCCAAATCCTGGACAATAAACAAGCTCAATGGGTAAATCTACATTGCAATTATTTTCCCAGCTGTGTTTTATTTATGTTATATCTACCATGGTCACTGCTGCTCAAAACTACGACCACCGCTGCTCAATACTACAGCCACCGCTGCTCAATGCTATGGTCACTGCTGCTCAATACTACAGCCACCGCTGCTCAATACTACAGCCACCGCAGCTCAATACTATGGTCACTGCTGCTCAATACTACAGCCACTGCTGCTCAATACTACAGCCACGCTCCTCAATACTATGGTCACCGCTGCTCAATACTACAGCCACGGTCCTCAATACTATGGTCACTGCTGCTCAATACTACAGCCACGCTCCTCAATACTATGGTCACTGCTGCTCAATACTACAGCCACCGCTGCTCAATACTACAGCCACCGCTGCTCAATACTACAGCCACCGCTGCTCAATACTTCAGCCACCGCTGCTCAATACTTCAGCCACCGCTGCTCAATACTTCAGCCACTGCTGCTCAATACTACAGCCACTGCTGCTCAATACTACAGCCACCGCTGCTCAATACTACAGCCACCGCAGCTCAATACTATGGTCACTGCTGCTCAATACTACAGCCACGCTCCTCAATACTATGGTCACCGCTGCTCAATACTACAGCCACGCTCCTCAATACTATGGTCACTGCTGCTCAATACTACAGCCACGCTCCTCAATACTATGGTCACTGCTGCTCAATACTACAGCCACCGCTGCTCAATACTACAGCCACCGCTGCTCAATACTACAGCCACCGCTGCTCAATACTTCAGCCACCGCTGCTCAATACTTCAGCCACCGCTGCTCAATACTACAGCCACCGCTGCTCAATACTTCAGCCACCGCTGCTCAATACTTCAGCCACCGCTGCTCAATACTTCAGCCACTGCTGCTCAATACTACAGCCACCGCTGCTCAATACTATGGTCACTGCTGCTCAATACTACAGCCACCGCTGCTCAATACTATGGTCACTGCTGCTCAATACTACAGCCACCGCTGCTCAATACTACAGCCACCGCTGCTCAATAGTATGGTCACTGCTGCTCAATACTACAGCCACCGCTGCTCAATACTACAGCCACCGCTGCTCAATACTATGGTCACTGCTGCGCAATACTACAGCCACCGCTGCTCAATACTACAGCCACCGCTGCTCAATAGTATGGTCACTGCTGCGCAATACTACAGCCACCGCTGCTCAATACTACAGCCACCGCTGCTCAATAGTATGGTCACTGCTGCTCAATACTACAGCCACCGCTGCTCAATACTACAGCCACCGCTGCTCAATACTATGGTCACTGCTGCTCAATACTACAGCCACCGCTGCTCAATACTACAGCCACCGCTGCTCAATACTATGGTCAATGCTGCTCGATACTACAGCCACCGCTGCTCAATACTACAGCCACCGCTGCTCAATACTATGGTCACTGCTGCTCAATACTACAGCCACCGCTGCTCAATTCTACAGCCACCGCTGCTCAATAGTATGGTCACTGCTGCTCAATACTACAGCCACCGCTGCTCAATACTATGGTCACTGCTGCTCAATACTACAGCCACCGCTGCTCAATACTACAGCCACCGCTGCTCAATAGTATGGTCACTGCTGCTCAATACTACAGCCACCACTGCTCACTACCATGGTCACTGTCAATCAATCAATCAAATGTATTTATAAAGCCCTTCTTACATCAGCTGATGTCACAAAGTGCTGTACAGAAACCCTGCCTAAAACCCCCAAACAGTAAGCAATGCAGGTGTAGAAGCACGGTGGCTAGGAAAAACTCCCTAGAAAGGCCAGAACCTAGGAAGAAACCAAGAGAGGAACAAGGCTATGAGGGGTGGCCAGTCCTCTTCTGGCTGTGCCGGGTGGAGATTATAACAGAACATGGCCAAGATGTTCAAATGTTCATAGATGACTAGCAGGGTCAAATAATAATAAGCACAGTGGTTGTCGAGGGTGCAACAGGTGTAAATGTCAGTTGGCTTTTCATAGCCAATCATTCAGAGTATCTCTACCACTTCTGCTATCTCTAGAGAGTTGAAAACAGCAGGTTTGGGAAAGGTAGCACGTCCAGTGAACAGGTCAGGGTTCCATAGCTGCAGGCAGAACAGTTAAAACTGGAGCAGCAGCAGGGCCAGGTGGACTGGGGACAGCAAGGAGTCATCAGGCCAGGTAGTCCTGAGGCATGGTCCTAGGGCTCAGGTCCTCCGTGAGAGAGAAAGAGAGATAGAGAGAAATAGAGAGTGAGAGTGAGAGAAAGAGAGAGAGAAGTGATCCAATTTTTCCACACTGGTTTCACAGATTCTTTCCTTCGCTGCTCACATCTGCAGGTTATCAGCAGGACGCACTCGTTCCTTCTCACTTTCTTTCCTTCTCCTCCCTCTTTCACACCCTCTCTCTTTATTTTGACTGGGATATTTACACCTCAATGAAAGTTAGAGGTGCAGTCATAACATGGGGTTGGGTGGTGGGTGGAGGTGTTTTGGTGGTCACAGGGCCTGGTGCTCTACGGCTACAGTAGGAAACCCCTTCCCATAATCTTGCTTTTCTCCATGTTTCTCTCCCTCTGTCGAAGAGAGAGCTGCATTCCTTCAAAAGCTTCACTCAGAGGGATATGCAAGTTGTAAAATATTAGTGAACAGAAAAGGGCTGACTGAGGGAAAAAGGTCCACTCTGAGCATCACCTGAGAAGGACAACATTGAAGAATTCAGATCCAGGGTAATGGGATGTCTCTCTGGCTGGGACTCAAACAGACCGCGATTCAAACAAAGGCCATTTCTCTGACATTGGTGCAGGTCACACTCACAATAAACGCTGCAGCTGTCGAACATCAAACATTAATTACCTTTAAAAGTCAAGTACAGTGTGGTGTCTGTTGGTGCATTGTGGTTGGCTTGAATCCTGGCCTCTATCTTTTATTTACAGAAATTATTATTACATAATATTTATTACATGATAATAAAAATCCAAAATTAATATAAAAATATAAGAATAACAGAACACAACACTGCTCTACTGTTGAATTGTATCCTGTGACCTCTTTCTCTCTTTGAGGTAAGGACCTCTGACCGCTGACCTCAGACTAGGTGGGGTCGTGAGGTCAGGTGAGGGCCTCTATGGGGCGTTAGGGTCCTTGATCCCCTTTTTAAACATTCCACAATAGACATTCCACAAGTTAAAGGACAGTAAAAGAAAAGAAAACGTATGTGTATACACCTAGAAATGTTTAATTTGAAATGGTTTGGCATTTGATTAGTGATGGAGAACAATACAAGTCTTTATCTTTAGTTCTCATCAAATCAGTTACCATCAGATCAGTTACCATCAAATCAGTTACCATCAAATCAGTTACCATCAAATCAATTACCATCAAATCAATTACCATCAAATCAGCTAAAAAAAAAAAAAAACTTGTAGTGGTCGTGTACACAGATTTGCAGAAACTATCGCAGGTGCAGCGAAATGCTTGTGTTTCTAGCTCCAACAGTGCAGTAATACATAGCGAAATGCTTGTGTTTCTAGCTCCAACAGTGCGGTAATACCTAGCTAAATGCTTGTGTTTCTAGCTCCAACAGTGTGGTAATACCTAGCTAAATGCTTGTGTTTCTAGCTCCAACAGTAATACCTACCTAAATTATTGTGTTTCTAGCTCCAACAGTAATACCTAGCTAAATGCTTGTGTTTCTAGCTCCAACAGGGCAGTAATACCTAGCTAAATGCTTGTGTTTCTAGCTCCAACAGTGCAGTAATACCTAGCTAAATGCTTGTGTTTCTAGCTCCAACAGTGCGGTAATACCTAGCTAAATGCTTGTGTTTCTAGCTCCAACAGTGTGGTAATACCTAGCTAAATGCTTGTGTGTCTAGCTCCAACAGTGTGGTAATACCTAGCTAAATGCTTGTGTTTCTAGCTCCAACAGTGTGGTAATACCTAGCTAAATGCTTGTGTTTCTAGCTCCAACAGTGTGGTAATACCTAGCTAAATGCTTGTGTTTCTAGCTCCAACAGTGCAGGAATACCTAGCTAAATGCTTGTGTTTCTAGCTCCAACAGTGTGGTAATACCTAGCCAAATGCTTGTGTTTCTAGCTCCAACAGTGTAGTAAATACCTAGATAAATGCTTGTGTTTCTAGCTCCAACAGTAATACCTACCCAAATTATTGTGTTTCTAGCTCCAACAGTAATACCTATCTAAATGCTTGTGTTTCTAGCTCCAACAGTGCAGTAATACCTAGCTAAATGCTTGTGTTTCTAGCTCCAACAGTGCAGTAATACCTAGCTAAATGCTTGTGTTTCTAGCTCCAACAGCGTGGTAATACCTAGATAAATGCTTGTGTTTCTAGCTCCAACAGTAATACATTGCTAAATGCTTGTGTTACTAGCTCCAACAGCAATACCTTGCTAAATGCTTGTGTTTCTAGCTCCAACAGTAATACCTAGCTAAATTATTGTGTTTCTAGCTCCAACAGTAATACCTAGCTAAATGCTTGTGTTTCTAGCTCCAACAGTAATACCTAGCTAAATGCTTGTGTTTCTAGCTCCAACAGTAATACCTAGCTAAATGCTTGTGTTTCTAGCTCCAACAGTAATACGTAGCTAAATGCTTGTGTTTCTAGCTCCAACAGTAATACCTAGCTAAATGCTTGTGATTCTAGTGCCAACAGTAATACCTAGCTAAATGCTTGTGTTTCTAGCTCCAACAGTAATACCTTGCTAAATGCTTGTGTTACTAGCTCCAACAGTAATACCTTGCTAAATGCTTGTGATTCTAGCTCCAACAGTAATACCTAGCTAAATGCTTGTGTTTCTAGTTCCAACAGTGTGGTAATACCAAGCTAAATGCTTGTGTTTCTAGCTCCCTGGAGGATATGCGGTGTTCCCCCGATGATACGTCACCACCCTCTGGAGAGCCCTGCGGTTGAGGATGGTGCAATTGCCATACCAGGCGGTGATACAGCCCAATAGGATGCGCTCAATGGTGCATCTGTAGAAGTTTGTTAGGGTCTTAGGGGCCAAGCCAAATTTCTTCAGCCTCCTGAGGTTGAAGAGGTATTGTTGCGCATTCTTCACCATTGTGTCCGAGTGAAGGAACCATTTCGGGTTGTCAATGATGAATACGCCGAGGAACTTGACGCTTTTGACACTCTCCACTGCTGTATCTTGCAGTCCACAATCAGCTCCTTCGTTTTGTTGACGTTGAGGGAGAGGTTATTTTCCTTGCACCACTCCGCCAGGGCTCTCACATCCTCCCTATAGGCTTTCTAATCATTGTTGGTAATTCTGCCTACCACTGTCATGTCATCAGAAAACTTGATGATTGAATTGGAGATGTACGTGGCCATGTAGACATGGGTGAACAGGGAGTACAGGAGGGGGCTGAGCACTTACCCCTGTGAGGGCCCCATGTTAAGGATCAGCGTAGTGTAGGTGGTGTTGCCTAACCTCACCACTTCATCAGATCACTGATTAGTGAAAGAGAACAATACAAGTCTTTATCTTTAGTTACCATCAAATCAGTTACCATCAGATCAGTTACCATCAGTTACCATCAGATCAGTTATCGTCAGATCAGTTATCGTCAGATCAGTTACCGTCAGATCAGTTACCATCAGATCAGTTATCATCAGATTAGTTACCATCAAATCAGTTACCATCCGATTAGTTATCATCAGATTAGTTATCATCAGATCATTGCGTTTATGTTTTGCTGACTGTAATATGTGACTAGCATTGTGTATCCCACTCCGTATATTAAATAGGGCCCAACCCAGTGTATATGACCTAGGGCCCAACCCAGTGTATATGACCTAGGGCCCA